>NC_079882.1:3333333-3636363 GCF_029227915.1 Hydractinia symbiolongicarpus | reverse complement strand
ATGGATCTATTCAACTTAATATGTAAAATAATGTTTTTTAACAAAATTGATTCCTGGGAGTTATATAAAGCCCAACAAACATGCAATATGCACATGACAATGCGTTTTGACCAGTTTTCAAATATATTGCATTATAGCTTGGAAATTTGAAAAATTGGAGACTAAATCACTGAAGTATGAAGCACTTTCTGAAAGTTCCAAACTTTATATATTGTTTTTTTACAAGAAATTAGCTTTATAGACACCTAGTACTGGTAACATGATGTAAATAGAAAAATGTGCATTTTCTAACTCTGGCTTAAATAACATTTACAAAAAAATAAAATAATACATAAGTTTTTTTACCTGTTTAAATCAAAAGCTCTGACAGTGCCATCAAGTGATGCACTGACAATCACCTGACCATTTTGGCTGAACTCCACACCAGTTACTCCTGCAGTATGTTCATGGAAAGTGACGAAACAGAAACCAGACACTGTGTTCCATACTTTTACCTAAATAACGAGTAGTTGAACCAACGAATTTGAAACAGAACTTAATTCACTGTAACAACCAATTACTCACGGTTCATAATCATTCCGAATTAATTTTCAAGGGATGCAATTCTTTTTAAAAATATTAAATTTGGAAAACTACTTTTTTTGCAAAAAAAGGAAAAAGTATAAAGTTGATTTTGAATTAATTTTGAATGGCCAACAAAAGAATCCTCTACCTTGCCATCATCTCCTCCTGTTGCAACAAACTGACCATCTGGAGAATACGACATGACATTCATGTCATAAAAATGACCTTGCTGTTTCAACACATAAGTTTCACTCTGCCACTCCCAAACTAAAAGTTGACCAAGAGTAGAAGAACCAAAAGCTAGCCAATCACCAGTGACATTAATTGCGATGGAATTGATTTTATGTTGAGTTATACTAAAACAAAACAAAAAAACTGTACAAAATGTTCAATTTTTACTTTATTAAATTCTTTTCATTAGTTTCTTATTATCGGGCTTACCTTAAGGAATGAATTTGAACAAACTCTGGCATTTCATACAGCATAAAAATACCAGTGGAAAAGCCAACAACCAGTACTTTGGTACCATTATGGAATTCTGCACAAGTTACACTGCTGTTGTCTTGGTGAAAGAAATGTCTAAAATTGAAAAATTGAATTACTGAGAGTCATGTAGTAATTTTCACACAAACTAAATTTTGCTCAAGTTTGCAAAATCAGTCTAAATTGGCTAATATTTTTTTGGATTTGGTTTTCAACTGCCAAAGAGGAGGTTAATTACAGTTTTTTAAATGTGACAGTTTCTTTTCTTATAGTTACAATTTTTTAACAAAAAATTACTACACTTAAACGTTGCTTTGATGGTCAAAAACACAATATACAAATTTATAGTTTTCACAAACTCAGAAATTGAAACTAGTTTTTATCAAGGAATATTTTAAATCCTGAAAGGGTAAAATCTTCATATAAAGTGCATTTATAAAAATTACGTTTATACTTACTTCGATTCAAGTGTCCATTTTGCTATATCACCCTCATTATCTAAAATTACAATGGAAATAATTTATCTCCTTTCCATACTAAGGTCATTACTTGCCCTTATTTTGTTATTTTTCTGTATCACTTTTTTTCGATGTCAATTTACCATTAATTTGTTTGACGTTTTCAGTGAGTCACATGCTGAAAGTTACAAGATCTAACCAAACCAAAATAAGCCAAAATTTTAACCTTATTTCTGCTGGACTATTTGGGGAGTGCTCAATGCTGGGGATGGGAGGGAGGAGGAGGGGCTGATTTGCTGCCTGCTCCTTCCCTATTTTGTTTGTAACGTCTGCAGTTGTTATTAATTTACATGAAACTTGAAACTGACCACAAGTGTTGCCCAGAGTAACAACTTAGTCAAAAAAATTAATGGATGCATTTTAGTCAATGACGTCATCAAACCAGGAGAAGTAATTATCTTAAATTTTAAATTCATGAAAAGTTTTTAATTTTGCTGGGGATTTCGTCATATGTAAAAAATATTGTAACAGCATTTGTATTAATATTGTAGCATATACTAACACGTTTCTTAAAGCATATAAAAAAAACATTTCTGCTCAATTTTACTAACTCAAAAACACTTTCGCACATAAGCTACAAAAATGATGGGGAGGGGCTGCTTAAATAGAGTTTCTTCAAAAAACTAGGTAAAAAAACACTCCTAAAAACTAAAGTATGGCAACACATCAACCTTCTTCTGTTATTTCTTCTTCACTGTCACTATTCCTGTGTTTTCTTTTGTCAATTCCAGCTTTAAAATCTTTTAGCAATCTGTCACATTCCCAGCTGAAGACAGCTCCATCACGACTTACTGTGTAGCACTTTGTTTTAGTTAAGATTGTTAAACAATTGGAAATATTATATACTTCACCACAAAAGAACTTGCCACACAAAAATAAGACTGTAAGTTTGCGAGAGAAAAAAACCTTGTGAATCCGCAGTTTGATGCAAAAGTTTAATTCAAGAAGTGACTTAACAAAGAAACTTAAATTTATGCAGTTTTTTCTGATTTATTAAAAAATATAATACTAGCCATGTTTTAAAATTTGTTCAGGTTTTGCTGCTTTTTTGTTGTCCATTCGCACAAGGGTCAATACTATATTATAATTTTTCAGAAAAATTAGGGGCAAAATGTTCTCTAAAGCCAAACATTTCAGGTGCATCCTTTTCAAATACATATTGAGTGCAAAATTTTTACTGCTATAGCAATGAAGTACTCTGCACTAAATATACACTAGCAGATGTCTAAAGTTCAATGACATTGTAAGAGCCCTTCCTTCTGAAATCATTTAGAGAAAAGGGATTACTACCATATGCATACTAAGATCTAATGCTTATTTGAAAATCAGTAACATTTCAAAAAGGATACATTTAAAGAGTTGTGTTGAAAAAACGAATTTACTATTGCATTTCTATGACCAGTCAGCACCCATGGTCGAAACTGTTTCATTTTTTGAACAGAATACACCCGTGCAGTCATATCTTTACCACCAACAAGAACAAACCTAAAACAAAATATTTTTTTCTAATTTTAGATCATCACCAACTTATGTAAGAAACTTTATATACGTCAATATAAACGAAAAGCTTTGATAGCATTTTCCTATACTTTAAAGATGGTGTTGACAAAGAATATTACCTAGAATCAGTTGACCAATCTATACATTTTGTGTCATCATAGAATCCTGTGTATGTTTGCAAAAGTGTGAGTGGCGTAAATTCTCTTGTTGTGCCTGGCGCCTTCCATATTTGAACACCACGCCCAAAAGTTATAGCAATGTATCTACAAATATATCAATTGAAAAAATAATAGAGAAAACAAAGAAACAGCTTTGACAACAATAATAAAATCAAAAAGTAACAATCAACCTACTTTCCATTTGGACTAAATTTTATATCATAAATCTTTTTCTTGAAACTGAAAAAATCCAACTTTGAGTTGGTCCGTAAACTGAACAATATACATTTCCCCTCTAAAAAAATATGATAATACACATTAGTGAAATAAATATAGATGTTGTATTGTAAGTGACAGTTGATGTAATAAAAATGGTACCTTCATCTATGGAGAGTAATAAATTATTGTTTGGTGATAAGCATAACTTTGATATGTTATGACTGTTTTCAAATGGCAGAGTGGATGATTTATTACTAAAGAAGATAAAAAATAAAGTTGCAATTACTTTTATCACCAATGTAAACATTATACAAATCAAGTATTTTCTTAACGCACAAAAAAAAAGTATTGACAGCAATGAGCAGAGGATTTTGAAGATAAAAAGGATATTTTTTACATAGAAAAAGTCAGTTACAGATAGAAATGCTGAAAAAATACTTTCCCTTTTTTAAGCTATTTTTTGCTTTCAAAGCCAAACTTATTTTATAAGTTTTTAACAAATTCACACGCATATTTATTAAAACTGTTTACAAGACAGTATACTCATAATGTTTTCTACACATTATGTGTCAGATCTTTATCTGAAGGCGATAATACACAATGCAATTAATCGAATTCGATTTTTCGAAATGATGTTGAGTATTAAAATAAAATGAAATTTGACAGGTGATACACGAGAACAGATTTTTTAATATTTTTCTTTTGTGGACGAAAAAGTGGCTATAAAAAAAGACCTAATTTAAGAGTGTTGACATGTTACTAATTGAATTTAGATTAGAGCAAGAAGAAGGTTTTTTTAATTTTCTTCATATATGTCTTCTGCTAATAGGGTCCATAGCGCCTATTCCAACATCCTTTTACTAATAAAATCTTTTTAGATTCTTTTTTATCCTTTTTTTAAGAATAATGTTTTTAAACGTCCTCTAGTAATGTTTATTATTTACATAGAAATTCACATTTTTCTAAATGCACATTTGATGCACAGATTTGAAGCATTTTAACTGGTTAAAAAGCTTTTGATTAATCGAAAAAATTAAACCGGTCCGACTTTATAAAAATCGAATTCGACAAGTCTGAGCATGCCGAAAGCATACGATTTTTACATGATCCAAGATCCAATTTGTCGAATTTGACAAATCGAATTCGATTAATTAGATCGTGTATCACCACCTTTACTCATGATCTTTTTTGATTTTGATCAGTTAATGTCTGTGAGTTAATTAAGAAGTTAGAAAATGAACTCCCA
This sequence comes from Hydractinia symbiolongicarpus, assembly GCF_029227915.1. NCBI lineage: Eukaryota > Metazoa > Cnidaria > Hydrozoa > Anthoathecata > Hydractiniidae > Hydractinia > Hydractinia symbiolongicarpus. Next base: position 3,631,675 of record NC_079882.1, on the reverse strand, counting down.
AGGATAAAATCACATTAACTCATAGTGGAAAACAACCTTAAATGGAGTGATTCTTACTTTTTAAGATCAAAGCATGTTACGCGGTTTCCAACAGGACTGAGCACTGAGTCGCCACCAGAAGCAAATACTATATTTCCTTTTCGGTACACTGTGCCACAAAGGTTGCTAAACTAAATCAAGCAACAGTAATTCGAAATGTATGGAAATAACGTGTATCTAAAAAAATTTTCTTGAATACGGATACGAAATTGCTGTATGGCATACCTTGAAATCAACTTTCATTTTTCTTAGTTATAAAAACTTTAAAACATCTTCATCAATGAAATAGTACTAATTTTTCTATTCTGGAAAATAAGAAGTAAGCTATGCTTTACAAATTTATAAAAACAACAACAACAAAACTATTAAAACAAATTAATAACAATAAATAGTTTTTTCCATTAAGTAATGTTTTTAATAATAAAACAAATTTACAAAATTATCAGGCTTTAAATTTAAATAAAACAAACCCTGAAGCTAATACTCACACTTATATAATAGAAGTATGCGCTTTTGTGTTATCTATTAAGATTTATTTATAAAGACAGCATAAATTATGAAGATAAAGATGATTTCACGATGTACAACATAATAATACTAATGTTATTTTTCAACTCAGACAATACTAACCTGTATTACCCTCAAGTTAATTTACAAAATATGATGCTAGTATAATATGTTTAGTTGCTATCTTGATTTAACACATTCGCACGAGACATAATTTATCTAATAACACTAAAATTAGTACTAATAATACGTCAATAAAATCTATCTTTATGCATCAGTATAAATAATCCATATCACTTTTTCCTATCAAATGGATCTGACCAGATCTTCATACCTGTGAGAAAAATATAGGCTAATTAATGAAACTATTGCAAATATTTGGATATACTGAAATGTGAGACAAAATAAATCAATAATTCGAAAAACAAACATTTTGGTGTGTTATATATATAGCACCCAGTATCGTATACATGGCTGATAAAATCACCTGGCTAAAAAAACTTAGAAATCTTAATAAGCTAGAGAGGATCCAAAGGAAGAAGTAGTCAGCTCTAAATCCACATTGTAAATTGTTAGTACTTTGTAGCAATCTAAAGCAAGCTGCTTAGGTTGTTACAATTTGCTGTTTTGAGCCCAGTTTAGTGTTGATCTGAGAAGTGATGATAAATGGGAGGGGATTTACAGAGTGGTGTCCCAAAAGATAAATTTAATTGGAGAAATATTGAACATATTGTTTATATTCTTCATTATCAAAATTTAAAATAAGTAAAAAATGTTTAAAAAGTAAAAAATCGGGATTTCTGGCACTCCCTAGTCATGACGTACATCTATAGCAGGATAACTTGAAGTTAATGTTTATGTTTTATATATAAAAAAAAATTATCATGCAACAAAATTTTGTTTTAAATATTTTATCGCATAATAAGTTGTAACACATACCCTGGTTGTTTATCCTGTTTAACAACATTTCTTTGCACTTATTTATTCTATTTATTTATTCTATTTATAGAATAAATAAGTAGAATAAATAAGTAGAATAAATAAGTAAATAAATATATATATGAATAAATAAATAAATAAATAAATAAATAAATAAATAAATAAATAAATAAATAAATAAATAAATAAATAAATAAATAAATTATTCTACTTATTTATTCTATTTATAATATGAAGCCATTAATACATATGCATGTACAAAATATATCTCTACCTCCTGGCTGTACCTCATCCTGCACTATATCCTTTCTAGTTTCCTTTTGAATGTTTCCTAAAATTGAAATAGGTATCTATATATTAATATGGAAGTTGTGTCCGTCTGTGACTGCCAAAGTGGATATCTTCATTTTCTTTTGATGTCACTGAGAAAGTTATGTTTCAAATGTTAAATTTTCTGACGTTACGGTACGACATCAATGTCCAAACTTTAACGTCAATATTTTACTTTAAGTTAATGTGCATTTAAAATTTGAGGCCAGATAACTTGGAAACGAGTGGTGACGTCAGTCATTTTTCACCTCATGGGTAACTAGGGACCACCTAAGACCAATTTAAGTAATTTTCCCAAACCTGAGTCTCCGATTCCGTTTCGAAATGGGTGGGTTGATGACATCATCAAAAAACCTTTAAACCCTAATATCTCTGCAACCGTTTGTCAAAATTACATGATCCTATACATTTTTTTATCAGCATTTCAAGATCTATACAATAAAGGCAACAGGTATACAAATTTCTAAAAAAAATTTTTAGATTTTTACGAGCCATTGCTGACAAAATTTTAGGAAAATTTTTAAACCCTAATATCTCATTTCCTGCTCATCAAAAGCACATGATCATATACATTTTCTTGATCAGCGCTTTAAGCTCTACATAATAGAGGTAACGTGAAAATGAGGTTCTATATTTTTTTGTGGATGTGTTGATGACGTCTTTAAAATTCAAATGACGCTTCTTTTTCATTTTTATTCTGGCTCTGTGGATTTTTCCACGGGCCTAATCAACTAGTCTATTATATTAACACGAAAACTGTGTGTGCCGTCTGTGACCGCCAAAGTTCATTTTCCTTTGATGCAGTCAAAAAAGTTATGTCTTATTTGTTAGCTTTCTAACGTTAGAGCAACGTCAATAGCATTAATTTAACATCAATATATCTTAATTTAATTTAATGAAGCCATTACAGTCATTTATTTTTCACCGTGCAGGTTGTTAACCTACTTTTCGTGTTTAGACAGTAAAACTAATTACAATAGTGTTGAATGGGGTTTTTGTTCTGGTTGGTGCAGATCTCATACATTGGCACAACGATGCATTGCTGTTGTGTTGCTGTTGTGTTTAATGATTGTTGCGTTAAACTCAAGTCAGAGCTACAACGATTATCAGGTTAGTCACATATTTCACATATTTCACCTTTTAACAAGTACAAACTAGGACCAGAACCAGAACAAAAATAACATACTGTACATGTCTGGATTGATTTTTGGCAAAAAATATACTGGTAAAAGTGCTCCAGTGATTGCTACCACAAATGCAACACCAACCCATTTTCCTTTTACCATGTTGTTCTAAAAGATAAAGATAATGCACAGTCATAAATAATAATTGGCAACAAATTTAGTTACCTAGTCCGCTAACTATCTTCAATCTTATATAATAATAGAGCAAGTTTGTGACCGGCATAGTGGATGGCTCAATTTTCTTTGAAATTGCTAAAATACGTATTTCTCGAATGTTAATTGACAAAACAAACGTCATGACAACAACACAGGCCCGGATTTAGACTAGGTCAACCCGGTCACGCAACCTAGTAAAAAAATGCTGAGGATCGAAATGGAATTCTGCCATTTTTACCCAAAATATGAAGATCGAAATTCCACAATGTTTTCGCTACTTTTCAATACTGGCTATCTCATAACGCAAATTGGATCGAGCTATGTTGACCTAACCTGTGTTAGTCAGTCTTGGCCTGTGAGGCTTTTACCGTTGACTAAGGATCAACCTATGTGGGCCTGACCTATTTTTAGTCAGAAAATCTGAAGTCAGTCAGTCTGGGCTCTAAGTTATCCCGTGAGGCTTTCAGCGTGAACTAGAATCAACCTATGTGGCCTGAATTAATTAAAAAGTTAAATGTGATTCTGTTTTGCCATCTACTCAAGTGTAAACGACACTTTGTGATGCTACTACTATAAGATAAAAAGATATTTGTCACAGGATTTTTTTATATTTTTTTTTTTGCAGAAAAGTTGTCAAAGCGTGACAAAAGTTTATTGTTGCCTGTACACAGTCAGGGTGAACTGATAATTAGTCTGTAACAGAATATATTATTAGTCAATGCAGGATAATTAATTAGATTTGTCAAACAAAACATTGACCAATTATTTCCTTCAAAATGAAAAATTGCAACTAATCAGACTCTCCAAAAAGAAATTCAAATTCGAGAATTTGGATAATAAACGATAAAATATGTTGAATTCAATATTAATCGATTTCGGCAAAATACATCCTGTATATATCGTCCACAGGTTTTACAGTCATGTATCGCCTGCTAAGTATGTTACTTGTATAATAAAGATATCAAAAGCCAGCTTGATTAAATTTATTATACATATATTTTAGTTTAGAAAGGAATGATAAGAGAATGGTTAGGTGGATGTGTAACGCTAGTCTGAGAGACAGAAAGAGTTCAGATGAGCTAAGAAGCAGGCTAAGTATCCGTAGAAGATGTTATCCAGATAAGAAGATTGAATTGGCTGGGGCACTTGGAAAGAATGGAGGGGGATAATTGGGTAAGAAAGTGTAGAGACTTGATAGTTCCTGGGCCAAAGACTTGGCAGGAGGTTATAAGGACAGACTTGATACAGAGGAAGATGAGTTTAGATCTACAGTACAGTCCAGATGTAAGCGTACGTGTACGCTCAACTTGCAAAAATAATTGCTTTCATTAAAAAAAACAATAGGATACCAAGTTCCTTTCAAATTGCGCGAAAATAATTGCTTCGTGTTAAAAACAAAAGCATAGCAAGAAACATTGTTTAAAAACAATACTCTGCGCTAGAATAAATTAAATGCAGAGGCCATTGAGTTTTAATTTTTTTTAACAACAAAACTAATTATAGTAACGCGATTTTAATCTGATATATTTAAAAATCACAAGCTCTTACTTTCAAAATGCGATCTAAAAAAACATTTCTATCGCCGTTTTTTGTTTTTAAACTTTTAAAATGCGATCTAAAAAACATTTCTATCGCCGTTTTTCGTTTTTTAAACTTTTAAAATGCGATCTAAAAAAACATTTCTATGCGATCTAAAAAACATTTATATCGCCGTTTTTCGTTTTTTAAACTTTTAAAATGCGATCTAAAAAACATTTCTATCGCCCTTTTTCGTTTTTAAACTTTTAAAATGCGATCTAAAAAAACATTTCTATCGCCGTTTTTCGTTTTTAAAGTTCTAAAATGCAATCTAAAAAAACATTTCTATTAAAATTAAAGTTTCAATCTTTGTTAAAATATAATAATTTCTATCGCTTAAAAGCTTTATTTAACCCGCGCAACCAACAATGCCTTCTCGCTAGTTTATTTAGTTTCCACGCAAAACATTTGTTTAATAAAAATATTAAACAATGGCTCTTCGTGTCACATTGATAGAGTTGATTGCAATTATGCTATTGGGAATAGTTATGTTAACACTATTTAACAATAGTTACGCGCAGTTATAATAACTTATTTTTTCTTCAATAATCTTTTGTTTATTACGCGCAAGTTAATAACTTACAAGACTCGCAAGATAATTAATAAGAACAAAAGACAAATAACTACCGCCTCCGAGAAAAAGGTGTTAAACTAGAGCGTACGCGTACGCTTACATCTGGACTGTACTGTAACACAGTCTAGATCAGATTGGAAGAAGGTCATTAATATACCCCGTCCAACCCATGCTAGCATGGAAAACGGATGTTAAGCCCAGAATGATGATGATGTGCATCACATGGCATTGATTTGATACTCAATGATTTGTTTATCCCATTATTCTCCGTTTTCAAGGTCTACTTTAAATTTTAGAATCTTCTAGGCTAATGACAGAAATCTTCAAGCCATGGGGCTTCTTGTTTTCTATTTGAAGTGTTTATGCAGAGCTGCGGTGTTTGTGAAAATGTTTCGTTTCTATTATCAAGGTCTAAAACACCTAAAACGTTTGCATACCAGGTTGATTTTTGTTCCCGTTTTAGCCTATTTTTAGCCTATTTTCTATGGAGCAGCGTTTTCAATCACGCACCAAAAACACTTTAGTCACTTCAATAATGCGCACCTGAAATGTCTTTTGTATAAAGTAATTATTTACTATGCTAAAAATCAAAAAAAAAATGAATTAAAGTTAGGAATTTGAAAGAAAAACATGCACGTTTAAAAATGAATTATTTTTAGAAATTCAATACGTTACATTGCGTAATAACACCTGTTGTTCTTTTCGAATGTTACTGACTTTTTATGTTTCGAGATGAATTCATTATGTTGTATATCGCAGAAGTCCCTGGTGGCATGCTTCGAAAATGCTTGTCACTGGCACAGCTTAACACGAGGCAAAACTGTACAGGAGACTCACAAAACCGAGGGCAGGGCTGACTTATTGCCTGCTGTGTCGTGTGGGAGACAGAACTTCTGCACTTCTTTTTAATACGATATACATTTTTTCCGATTATTATTACTAAACATATTTGATTTCTCTTTTCCCTTTTAAAAAGATTTTTTAAACTTTATTCAACATGTTTTTTCTTTGGTATTACATCACGAGAACATTCGTCCGAAAGCTGTATTAAGGTACAGGACACCTAACCTCTCCCATGTTCTGGTTATATTTAACTTGCGCACTCTTCTCGCAGTATTCTCTGTGAAGATGAAGGTCGGACTGACTTGTGGCATAGTTCCAAATGGTCTTCCGTCTTTTGTTCGAGTCTCAGTGTAATGCACCAGCTGAGCATAAGGGTGTCAGCATGAAGGAAAGGGGCCGACTTTACTGTTCTATATACCTTATGTTCTCCATAATAACACCGACCGTTTTTGATTCAAATTTCACAACAAAATTAATTTGGCAATTTTTTTGCAGACGCAACTACGGTATCTTCGTATTTTATACGTCGGCAATTACGTCGGCAGTGCTGAATGCGACACTAACATGTGCAACCTAGTTCCCAGTCAGCATGCTTTTATGAGCGCAAGGGAAGCAAAGTTGACTAATTATCGTTCATTGTGTATTCACTTAACGAATTACACCAACGGGAAGGTCATTGGGACTTGTACTTCATCAGCGAGGCTAAAAATAATTTAAAACGTCAGAGTGGAACAAATATCAAATTTTGTGATTGAAATCATTATGCAAAGAATCACATATATTTTTGATTGCCGAAAAATTCAATTTGACCGGCCATTTTGGATCTCCGATGGTCAATTACTTATTTTAAGCACCTACTATAAAAATTTGCTAGATCTGCCCCTGCAACACATTAAGTTAACGTCAATAGCTTATAATTTATATTAATGAAGCCATTAAAATGCAGTAATATCGAGGGATATACCGTCTATTATTTCCAGGAGGGGCCATGGCTTAGATGGAGAGTTCTTGAGTATTTAATGCTCATTTTGAGCTACGCAAACCTAATTAGGACCCCCACTCTACTAGACAATTCCCGGCAACATCCAACAGCCCACACATGGAGCCATCTCCCCAATTTCCCTCACATGGCTTGGGTTAACCTGGGGTTATGGTAACATTCACTCGCCCATGTTGAATTGCCGTCAAGAGGAATCGAGCCCTGGTGTCCCGCACAGAGTACGAGAGCTATAACCATTAATCTACGGCGCCACAGAAAATGAGACTACTTGAGACCAGAATTTCCCCATTGTTCTTCTGCCTATTGACTTTTTCCACGTTAGTTAACAATATTTTCCTTTATTGACATAAGACAACGAGATTGTGTGTGAAGCTGAACTTTTGAAATTAAGAAATAACTTTCAGTTTCAATACTGTAGGTTATCAAATCCCAATCTCGTTTCCAGAGTCTGTTGTCTTTTTTCACATTTTCACAGCGATATAAATTATCCTAATAATTTCCTAATTTTCTGTAGAGTCAGAGTACTGCGCATTCGACATTGTGTTGGATGAAAATAATCAAGAAAACACTATTTTCATCACAAGACTGAGGAAAGTTATTGATCATGTAAGGGTGTGGTTCCTTAAGGTTCAGGGTAAGGAACATTGTGGCTTAAAATTTTGCTTGTCCTCTTGTGTGTGTGTACAGTACTTCTTGTAAGAAAAATACAAGCAAAAAAGAGGCCAGGACAAAATAACACCTCAGTGCAAATTACGGCTTATAAAACTAAAAAAGGGAATTCCATGAAGAAAACTTTGCGCAAGCTACAAATCACTTTCAATATCCCCTTTTAGTTGCCTTAAGATTTTCTATTAATTCTAGCTACGCTTTTTTTGTGTGTTACACAATCTTAGGGACTGTCGAGAATCAAGGGAAGAAATAAAGTTTTGGGATAACCAACTAGATGGGTTAACAACTTTTATTTTAAATAAAACTTTAACTCTTGGAAGGTAAGGAGGCAGCATCTTGAGCGTTCAGAAATTTCGATTAAACGCATGTGTCAGTGTTTTTTTCTGTACCAAGATTGATAAAGAAATCTAAAAGTAACCTGAGTGCTGGTGTAAAAACAAACATTTTTAAAAAAAATGTTTAATGTCAACTTTGCTCTACCAAAAGAACAATACATAGCCATATTTGGATCACCACTTCGGTATATTTTTAAATATACCGAACGATCTATCTCAGGAATTTCTGAAAAACATTTCTAACCAATATCTCGATAAAAAGTTGAATGTGGTTGAGTAGAACAAGGGAAAATGTTATAATACTTCATATTTACGTTACTAAATGAAGAAGACTCACATTAATTATGCCTCGGCAGAAAAATGGTATCATATCGGCGATGCCTCTCCCTGCTGGCTGGGAAGAAGCCAAGTCAGTAGATGGGAAAACATTTTTTATCGATCATAATTCAAAAAAGACATCATGGATCGACCCTAGGGACAGGTAAATAAAGGTTTAGTGGGCTTACTATTTTTTTCCGTCAAATTCTTCAAGTAATATTTTTCATTGATCGCACGGTATAAAATTCCTCACATTCTTCATAATATTTGTCTTGTAATGGAACAAAAGGTGTCTGTGATGTCAATTCAGAGTCACGTGATGATACAGTGTATTTGCTGCATATATATATCTTGTCACATGATACAATTATTACTGCAATGTTATACCAACGATAAATACCGGTAACCATTTTAAATTTTGTGGATCATATTAACAAAAGCATGTATCCATTTTAAAGTTGTTGCCCAACATTGTTGCTGTCTAACTTCAACAACTTAGAATAGTAGTTTATTTTTATTAAACTGATTTTATAACTTACAAAATGGATGTGATATATAGAGCTAGCTAGCTACTCTAAAAAATGTGTAACATATAGGTAAACTAAAAAGCTGAAGCTATATTATTACCCTATTGCGTGCTAAAAACTTACTGCATAGCCTGCAAAAAGCCTAAAATGAATTGTTTTCGTATCAGTAGCGTACAATAAAACCCTAAACTAGTCTCTCCCACAATATATTTCAGAAGAGACTTACAAAAACATGCACACACATAATCCAAAATGATAGATCATGCTATCAATAAGATGTTAAATGATAAACATTCTGTGTCCAGTTCCTTGGGTGAAAAAAAAGCAACTGGCCGAGTTGGAAAATTTAAAATGTTTAGCAAATTTAGCCTTATCTAGATAATTAAATTAGGAACTTTAAATCAGTTCTTTAAAGAAACGCATTACTGTTGAATATACCTGATTCACTAATTCCAACAGACCACACGTTGCAAAAAAAATATAATGATTTTGTGTTTTTTCTAAAAATATTCAAAAAATTTAAACATATAGAGAATTGAATGAGTGTTAAAATTATGAACTTATTAATCGATTTCTTTTAAGGGGTCTTCGAAAAATTTTTTGGGCCCTGTTAGTGGGATATCGTCGCTAAGATTCGGACCCCTTCCCCTCCTCTTTTAGCGGAGAATAATGAAATACACACATTCGGATCTCAATCCTTAGTGGATTTTTTTTTCAAAATTCAGACGCCCTTTCCCCCTTAGCAGTGATATCCCGCTAACAGGGCCCCCAAAACATTTTTGAAGGCCCCTAAAATCCAACAACTTGGTTGTGATTTGCAAATCAAAAAATTATAAAATATCCATTTTGCTACACATTTTTTTTAAACATAAATAAAATAAACAGATAAAATTGGCTTAACAACGTCAGGTTGATGATGTTATTAAACTATTTTTGGAAATATATAAAGCTTTTGTGGTAAACCAGTCAGTGGCACAGTGAAAAATAAAGCATGCCCATGATATAAAGGCACAATTAGCCTCTTCTCTGTGCCAGTTGGACTGTTTTATAAATTTTATATTAAGTGAAAAATCTGCCTTATAGTCGGTGGGATTATTATTAGTAGTATTGTTTGAACCTTATAATTTCGTTTTTCTTAATAACATCTAATAAATGATTTTAGGTACTTCGACCAAAAATACTGATTTCTGTGAATCCTTAGAGGATGTGTTTTTGTGTTTTGAATATTCCCATGACTTCATATAGTTTTCCAATTTTTTATAACAATTTCTGACCTGACTGTTACCTATCATGCACATGTAAATTTATTTGTAAATATATATTTTGCTCAACTACGTCATTAAAAAAACAGTTTGTAACTACTTGTGGTTAAATTAAATTGTTGCAGAAAATGCTAAAATTTATTTAATTGAATGGTATTTTTTCTATGCTGAACTTCAATATTTATGGATTTGAATTATGTTTTTTATTGCATATAGTTTTATAGTTTTTATTTAATTAAAACATGATACTTTTCTCCTGTAAGAAAAAGTTTTAATTTAGGGGGGGGGGAAGGGGCTTAAACATAAAAAATGTGTGGATGTGTGGAAGCATTGCTAATGAAAGCAGTGAGTTTGCCAATATGCTTTGTTAAGTTCAAAAACTATATTAACTAAATTTGGCTGACATGAGTAATAAAACTGCAGCAGTGTTCTAATAAATGCAGAAATTGCAACAGCAATTTAATGCTGATGCTTAAAATACGATAAAATATATAGCTATGTGTATAAATCCCATTAAAAAATCCACTTTGGCAAAAAAGAAATAAAAAGATCATCAGCAATTTTTTCACATTTTTTTTAGTCGTTACCTATATTGAAATGCTAATCAAAATATTATAAAACATCACACGATTTTGATCAGCGATTAAGAGAACTTCCTGACATCCTATCAATGTAAATGTTGTTTAAAAAAAAGTTTACTCATGTTGCCTCTGTTGTGTAGAGCTGATCAAAAAAATGTATAGTATGATGTGTTTATAACAAACAGTTGATGACGTCAATTACCAATCTGTTTCACCTACTTTCCACGAACGGTTAAGGAGATTTTGGGGTTTAACACTTTTGCTGATGTCAGTAAAAAAAACTGCCAATGTACTACAAAATTTCGTTTTATAGATCTTAAAACCCTGATCAAGAAAATTTATAGGATCGTGTACTTTTGACGAAAGACTACAAAAATGTTGGGGCTTAAAGGTTTCTTCAAGAAGTCTTCAACTCGTCTGTTTCGAAACAGGTGAATTGACCCAGGTAGAAATTGCTCCCATTATTTTAACCCGATTCCAAGTTATTAAGCTAAAAGTGCAATGGCTTTACTGATGACAGACATACAGAAGTTTTTTTATTATATAGATAAACTGCAACAATGTTGAAAATTTTGTCATTGGTCCATATTATTGTATTGTATTTTATTTTTTTTATTTTTATTTTTTATATTTTAAATAAGGAAAAAAATAGAAGAAAAATTCTTGCATTATCAACATTTAATTGTATCATTATTTTGATATTTTAAACAGCAATTAATCATCCTGGGTATTAGGTTGTAAAAATACATGTATAGGACCTAAAAATATATTGGCATTTATCTCTACAATTTTGTTATTGAATATTGTTATGTAGAGTGTGGAAATTGTTTTCAGAATTGTATCTGTTAGCAATAAAAGTAAGGTCCAAGAATTGAAGTAGCAATAAAGATGATACATTTTTGCAATTTATTTTTAGATTTGAATCGCTCTCCCCTTATTTGTTTACAGCCAGACCTTCTTTGGAATTGATGAAAATTAATCATTTAAGGCTAAATGAATTGCTTAGTTACCTAGAACTTTACAAAAATGACATCTTAAGCTAAAAATTGCCCCAGATCTCTATAAAGATCTGAAGTATAACTTGTATCTCTTGTAAAATCACAATCACATTTTTTATTATCTGAACATCATAGTCATCTTCAGCTTATTGTCCATTTTACATGCTGACATAGGTTGGACAGGCCATATTTATGACCTTTCAATCTGACCTAGACTGTGTTAGTTCTAAACTCAATCTCCTATGCATCAACTCTGTCCTTATTACCTTCTGCCAAGTTTATCTCAGTCTACTGTTGGTTTTACCCTGGGAACTCACACTTTTCCACCCAATTATTTTTCCCCATTTTTTCCAAATGTCCTAACCAACAATTTTCTTTGTCTAAATTATCAAATTGGGATCTTACAAACACTAATATCAATTCAAATTTTGTTGTTGAATGCTGCTGCAAGTAAAATCAAAACTCTCAGGAATCTTTGTTAAATTAAAGTCAAAGCTAAACCCTGTTATGTTTATCCTCTAACATTTGGGGTTTATGATTAGTGTAATATTTAAAATATCTAAATATGTTGGATAAAAGGCTAAATTAATTAAAAAAAAATAAAATGGCTTTATTTACGCTATCTTATTCTTATTCTCTATCATGTTAAACCGTGTATATACCTTTCGCAATGAATAAAAATTAATGAAAATAATTGACATTAACATTTTGAGCAACAATCAAACAAAATCTTTCATGACAGAAAAATATTAGCATGTAAAATAACTTGCCATTTCGAAAATCGTTTATCAGAAATGTTTGGGAAGCATGGCCCCACAGCCCTGAAATAGGATTGCACCAATGCCAACTAATGCCAATCTCATTTTATCTCATACTTTCTAAGGTGACCAGTTGCAAATAAATTTAAAGATCTGTTAGGACTTTTAGAGTAAAGTACTTAATTATCAAAATCTTAGAACATACATGTTTCAATCATGAATATCCTATTACTTCCCATCTAGATAAAGAAAAGATTGATGCCTAAATTTTTATAATAATCGTACAAATAATGGGAAAGAAAATTTTCAAAATTGTTTTTATAAACTACAGTAGTTTATAAAAACATGTTTGTTCCAAAATCTGGGACAAAGTAAAATATGGACTTTTCCTTATTACCAAACGGAAAATTTGTGTATATGTCTCAGGCACGATATCTAATCTCTTCCATGATTTAGTTGTTGAACTTGCATAGTTAAACATCCTTGTTACGATGTGTTCAACAATGATAATGGATATTTTAAAATTTTCCACAATGGTGCATGGTCCCTAAAATAGCCAAAAAAGAAATTAACTCCACAGTTGCCATATTGTGTGGTATATAAATCTTTTTGATATGCTAATGTACGTGTTTAGAATATTCTGAAAAAGTAACAATGGTACCACTAATCAAAACCTTCGCCGTACCTTCCTATTTTCTTTCAATGTGTATACTTTGTAAGTAAACCATGTGTACACTTTCATGTATCCTGAAGCACCCAGTTAATGTTCCATTGCACTTTATATTTTTTTTAGTAATGTAATAATCTAATGTATGTAAGATATGTTGTGTATTACTATTATTAGAATCTAAAACTGTATTAGAATGTGATTTTGAAAATCCAGATAACTATCTAATTTGAATATAACTTTGTTTCATTTAACTCTCTTTTCTTTCTAGACTTATCAAGCCAAAAACATTTGCTGATTGCATAGGACAGGGTAGGTTTTTTATCATCATGTTAGACAAGTATTTTAAGAATAAACTCCAATAAATTTTACTTTAACTTAATAATTTTAATTTGTAATTATGACCTTCCTATGATAATTTAGAACGCTTTATAAATATTACATAACTACTTCCTTTGTAATTTATCTTATTTCTTGGAGACACCTTCTATTGACTGTTAATGTCAAAGTTTGTCATTGCCTTTGTTTGTTTAAATAATCCTTGCCAATGTTAAAAGTGTGCTATTTTACCTTAGGTAGATTCAGAACTAAATTTCCACATTTTTCTGCAAATAATTATATTTTTTATATACCTTTAGAAAATTAATTTTTCTCAGAAATTGTCATAAAAATAAGACGGCTAATTTTTATATAATTAGCAAATCCTTATATTTTTCAGAATTTGAGTTTAACAATTAAAATTTTGTTGCATTTTTTCTAATGCATTAATATTATAGAAAACAGACCAAAAGCTTTTTTCGTTCTCAAGATATTCACTTTTAAAAAATTTAAGATTTAATTATGCTGCATGAATTATAATGTCATATTTAAGAGATAGCAAAATTTGACATTTTCTTTCATCAGTAATTTTAGACCTGTTAAGGGATGTGAATTCAAACTTTATCAATGTATAGGTATTATAAAGGTGAATTGATTAGCATAAAATATTTTGCTAAAATAACACTTTTTTTGCTCGTCCTAGAGCTTTTAATTTTTGGCTGATGACTTGCGATCTGCATGTTGGTTTGTAGCCAAATTAAAGTAAAGATATAGGGACTACACAAGCTTACCTAAAAAAATATTTAAACAAATTTAAGCCTTGTTAACCAACCTTTTAAGCTCTATGATATAAGACCAACATTATTTTATACCTCAAGTTAACTTTAAAAATAAGTTGTGAGATGAGTGGGATCCTTCTGAAGTTGAAATTCCAATATTTATTATATATAATTCTAGGCAAAGTGGGAGAAAAATTAGTGTAAATCGTTAATTCTAAAAGAATTAGTTTCTGCAAATTTTACAAATAGAAGTTCTGAATAATATTTTAGGAACTAATTTACAAAAACTTTCAAGTTGACCGTAGTCAATGTAGATACCTTTATAATTTCTTTCTGTCTATTATGTGTTAGTTTGTTTTACTTATTGATCTGATAAATGTAACTCCTCACATGTTGTAAATTTTCCAAGAGAAGCAGTTGATACTTAAAAGTTACTGAGCAACCTATTTATAAACAATAGTTCTTTCTGATACTGAAGTCTTAATAACCTAATTTTAAAGTTGTTGTTTTTTTTTCTTTTTATAATTCCTGTTTTATGTAGAAATTCTTTATTGAATAAATGAGTTGTGTTCTTTTACTTGGTTTCAGTAGTTATTTAGGCCTTGCATTGCAAACATGCAAACTATTCAGTTATTTCTGCTTGTGTTCAAAAAATAACTAAATTTAGTGAAACGACAAAGAGTTATGACATGGAATCAAATTTGAATTTGCACCAAACAATGGAGACCTTATTATTATTTTGGCAAGGGTGATAAGTGCAAATTCCTCCTTATTGCTGTATTGTGCAAATCCACCTGAAAAGAGTTTTATAGATTTACATGCTTGTTTTACAATAAAGGGTATAGATATATATCTTCACTGTTACAAAAAATATTCTCTACTAGTTTTTTAGCTATTTTTTATTTTTTTTGTTATTTTTCTAGAACTACCTTTGGGCTGGGAGGAATGCACAGATGCAATTCTTGGTACCTATTATATTGATCACAATTCTGGTTAGTTTTTTTTATTGAGTATATTTTATAACAAGTGTGTGTAACAGACAAAAGTGAAATTCGTTAATAACTTTGGTCCTATACCTTATTTTAATCAGTTTATTGAGATATAAATGAAATAAAATTGAAAATTTTTTGAGGTTATTGTCTGCCTTCTTCCAACCAGGAGATCAGGACAACCAGGAGGTGGTGAAAATTATGTTGAGCTTCTATTGTTCTTTACTCGCATGATCATTATCAGGAAATTCTTTCTTCTTTCATGTTTTAAGCAAGAATGTTTTTATTCGCCCAACCAAACAATTAATTCTCCTATTTTTTAACAGGGTAAGATGTGGCCATGCTGGTTTTATGCTCATTGATTGATGAGAAATCTTGTGTTTATTGGTGGATTTAGTTAGGGCTTTGCCCCAACTTATTCGTTTGATCCATTTTAATATCCTTGAAGATAACTTAGTTATCTCCAAGGGACTTACACTAAGTTTTCTAAAGTGATTCTTCTTGTGATTTGAACTAAACGTTATTTCTTATAATCTTATATTGTTAGGCGTCTATAATTAGCTTGTGCTCCTAACATTCAACTCTTTATGATTTTATAGGTTTTGTATTTAGAACATGTCTGTTAAATTTCTCTTTACAAAAATATCCAAAGTCTGAAAGTAATCCCTTTATCTTTATTATAAAGCTACTTGTGTTTGACGTAATTGTTAATTGGACGTAAGCTTTGTTGGTAAGGAATCAACATATTTTTCAATTCTCCTGCTTTTCCTCTGAACAGGTGTGCAGTAGCACGATATAAAGTATGCACACACACGCCCAGTCATTTAGACATGTTATTATTAGCACATAAGTAGTAGACCAATTCAACACACGAAAGAATGCCTAAAATGCAAGAGTACTGTTTCTTGTATATAATTTTTCTAGAAAAAGATTTATTCTGTGTTATTTAGAAACTAATCAATTAGAAGACCCTAGGCAACAGTGGCATGAAGAACAAGAAAGAATGTTGCAGGAATACCTGGCTCGTGGTGAAATGGATCTTGAGGTAAAGGGTTTTCTGCTCAACGGAATTGCTATGTACTATTTTTAAAGTCCTCATAGGATAAGTTAAGAAAAATTTCTATTTAAAGGATTCTAGTTTATATTTGAGTATGCATATTGAAAATCATTGTGCATATGAAAGTGTATGTTGAGTTTGCCATATTGCAAAATATTCATCTCAGTATATTAATAACAAGAACATAGTTTCTGAGTGCCTCTATTTTTTGTTTTTCAAAACACCAACTTTTACCACTCCATACTGTGAAGAAAAACAACACATATTAAAAAAAGTTTGAGTCTATAAATGTGTGTCAAAATTTTAGAATATCATGTAATTCAGTTTCGGTAAGTGTATTTTTGTTAGTTTTGTCATTAAAGAACAGCTGAAGATCATTTTAACTGTTCTGTTTTATTTATATTCACATAATATTGTTTGGGTGTCTCTCTTTGTGGTAGGGCTCCAACAGTCATTTGTCAGTAATTAATCTGTTTTCTGTAATTGCCAACAAAATACCTTAGTGACTAATAAGATATTTAAACTGTATATCTTGTGGCAATTTAATATTGTTATCAATAATAAAAATAACAAGCTTCTTTTCAACTGGCCCAACTAATCTCTTTTCTAATTAAAATGCCATGCATTGCTTTGTTTTGTTTATTACATCCTCTCTTTCAATATCATTGTTTAGTTGTCATGTATTTTTTTGTTGTTACTGTTGCTCTTCGTTTTTTTATTATCAAGTTGTAACCTTCCTGTACTTATGTTTTTTGTGTATTATCTTAGTACTCAACTACTATTGTATTTATTTTTTTTAATCTTGCTGTTTGTTGCTTGGTTTTTTGTTTATTTATTTTATCTTTTTGGTTAGGTTGTGTAATACAGTCTACCAAGTGGATTAAATTATTGGGATAAAAAAATGATAAACATTATGGATCAAATTGTAGAATTTATGCTTTTAAATTTTTCCAAATTTATTTTTACTGTAACTTTTTACTTTCCCAATTTTATTCTCATTCTGCTGTCTTTGGCTTAATGTTCTTTGTGATCGGTTTATAAAAAAGCAAATTGCTTCACCTCCCCCGTGCTTATCAGCTTCTGATGTTAATCAAAATCTCTTTATGATCTTATTAAAGAAGTATTTAACTTATGGTATGTTATGTATTTTTGTGACAGCTCTTGTGAGAAGCTTGTTAAAAATCGATAAAGTTGTTGTACTGCATGTTGTGAAGATACTTACTCTCAACTTATTGATACTAAAAAAACAATTTCAAATAATTTACTTGAATGCTCTTCAAAGTGAAGAAATTGATAATATGCATGGTATTATTTATAGGCACAAAACGGAATTTTAAGTGTAAAACAAAGGCGGTTACATCTTGCGCAAGAGAAGGTAACATCTTTATACTGTTAATTGTTTCTTTGCTTAAATAAATTTATTTGGATTATATTCATTAATCCGAATATTGTGTTTATCTGATTTCGTAATCACTGATATTTCTCTTTTATGTTTTCATTTGATTTTTTTTCTTATAATGTCAGTGTATTGATAGAATTATCAAAATTAGACCATCTAATCTGTGTTACATCTTTGGTAGAAGTTTGTTTTTAAACTTTCAAATATAACCTAACAAAATATATCTCATGATGTATTTAAAAATTTTACATTAGGAATTTCTTTGATTTACTTAGGTCTTATTTAAAACGTGGCCTGGGTATTAAGTTGTACAAAGTAAAAAAATTACTCAAATTCTTTCATCTCAATGTGGCTTTTACTCTGTATTGGCATAGTTCTGATATTGTTCTGTGTGTTTATTCTACCTTGTCATTCTAAGCCACAAACAGTGGTGTCGAGAAATGCGATATTCTGCAATGTTTAAAATACTTTTGCGTCGTAGATGTTTGTACTATTTCTCAAGCTTTGTTTTCAATGAAATCGTTTCAACTTGACTTGACAATTTTTATTATCTGAAATGCTATTAGATGCTTAGGATTCTGTTCTGGTGGGAACGTGCAACATGTTTGGGATTTGACTTGTCTTTGACATGACCAAAATTCTAATAGACGTTTTTTGACCTTAGTTTTAATTTTTTGCAATATGTACTGTTGCATTAGCCATTATTTTGATATAGTGTTCAAGAATCTTAAATTGAAGACGGGATTAGCTTGTATGGTGTTTTGAATATTTTCTTTCCGATTTAGGTGGACTACTTAACAAATCAGCTTGAAAAATATAACAAGGAACAAAAGGCTTCTACAGATACCAAAGAAGCTAATGAAATCATGGATAAATACAATGTGTTTCAATTAAAAGAAGACATCAGCTGTGCTAGAGAAAGGGTAAGTACAGATAAAAATTCGTTGAGTTACAACCAAATATGGTAGTGTCTTTTTTTTCTTTATAAGAAAACTTTCTGCATGTAATTTTGTTACAATCTGGAATATTAAATCTAATGAGTGGAAATTTCTTAGAGGTTAACTGTGACTATATAAAGAAATAATTATCTTATTTATTGTTTTTTGATCCATTATAAAATCGTCCTACCCCTATTAATGTTCTGAATCATCAAATCAGGGATTAGTGATGTTATATATTGCACATACGAAAATAATAAGTTACAATCGCTCCTTGTTAGCTTTATTATTTAAAGTTTAATATTAGAAGCTTTCTGTTTCTCTTTTAAGTTTCCATGGTAAATCTTGTTTTTTCTCTCTCCAATAGGTGGATAATTTGAAACGTGAATTACACGAAGCCTCTGATGAAGTGCGCCACAAAAAGGATGGAATAACCAAGTTAGAACAAATCAATCAAAATTTGTCTGAGAATGGTCCATTTGAGTTAGATGTGGCTCGTGAAAAAGTTTCTGAGATGAAAGAGGTCAAGGAACAACTACTTATAGGGCAACAAGAGAAAATCCGAATTCTTGAAGAGCTGCTTCGGCAAAGAGATGAATGTCAAATATCTGAATTAAACAAACAGGTAAATTGTTTTTGCTCTATATTTTTCAACGTTTTTTATTTATATTACAAAATATTGGATGACTAATGAAAAATAAATTTGTTTACCATTTCTAGACAACAAACTTTTGTTATAATAAGCAAATCAAAATTTATAAAATTCTGTAAATAACTACGAAATAGAACAACTAATTGTACTCAAATGTTGTTGTCTAAATATAAAATATACGACCTTGTTTCAATTTATTTATTTTTTACCTGATTTTTTTGAACTAGCCTAATCATGAATTTAACATGATTTTAATATCCTCTAACATTCCTCAGATTTTTGTTCAACTTTTTTTTATAAAAACAAAGCTTTTCTCATCGGATTCTTTTACTTTCAATGTTTATTTATTTCGTACCTATTTTTATTTGTTTATTTATTTGTTATTTTTGGGTTTATCTGTCGAATTGGAACTTCCTTTGATAAACGACGAGTTGGCACTAGAATTTATATTATTCAGCTTTTTAAATACTTCTGTAAAATGATTGTAGCCCATGGCAACCAATTGTTTTGAATTTTATGAACTTATAATCATTCATTTGTTTATCATATAAACCTTCAGTAAACCCAACATTCTTCATCATTTTGAGAAAATTTCAAACATTAACCGTCTTATAATTTAATCCTTTTGTAATTTATATTTAAAACACAAAACATTCTTCACATTGTTGGACTTAGCTTGTTACGTCAATCTTCACAAACACATAGTAAATTCCATCGAGATTTTATTTCAGTGTATGCATTGCTTCGTTCATGAAGAAATATCTCCTTAAAAAAAATAAAAATTTATACTACCCAGCTGTGCTGCAAAAGTGCTAAAACGTAACTTCGTAAGAAGTACACCAAAACATGTATTTATTTTTCAACGATGGAAGGGCTATTCACGAGGCATTAAGAGATTGGGTTTATCTTTTACAGGAAGGAGGATCAACCTCGAGTTTAAATAGTATTGAAAGCGGGACAGCTTCGTCTTTTACTGGCAGCGAAGAGAACGTCGTGATGAACATGACCAAGCGGCAGCTACGAAAAGACTATCAGGTTGCTCTGCAGTATGTTAACGAGCTTCACGGCCGCTTGGAAGTGATTGATTACAAACTGGAGATGAACGAGAACGGCCCTGAGCAGCACCGTCTGATGCTTTTTAACGAGAAGGAAGCTCTCCTGTCCGAGCTGGAAAAATTCGATAGTTACATCAAGACAGAAGAAGCCAGAGTAAGTTTTCATTGTTTACGGAAACGAGTTATCAAGTAACGTGACAAAACAAGAACAACTGTTTCTCCCACGACGATTAGTCTTGCAAAATGCACGAAATACTCGTATCAAAGCATTCCTTCGCGAGCTATTCAAACAAAAATGTGAAGAATTATTCTTGTCACATACTCCGTGTTCGCTGCGGTCGTGTGTTTTTGCCGTGTCGTGTTACAGCTGTTACTCTAATAAGTTTTGACTGCGTGATGTGTGTGCAGTGTTGTGGCTAGATTAAGGGGGGTTTTGGAGGTATCAACAAATAACATCAACCTTTCTTTTTGTAGATTCAATTGGAATACGAAAAAGAAATGCTTTTATCCGACCTGGCATCCACGAGGGAATTATCAACTAAAGTAATTAAGGACAGGTTGCAGTTGGAAGACGAAAAGAGAATTATTAAACAAAGAATAGCTGAAAAGACGAGACAGACAAATCTTTTAGAATCTAGATTAAAAAGGTATTTAATCAAATCCCGAGAAATGTGGTAGTATTAAAAGAAAAACCTGCCCTACATATAAACACCACTATGTTTCACGATATCTTAATTTCCTTCCCTATTATTTTTAGCTTCTCTTCGAGTACTTTATCATTATCGTCAAATTCAAGTCGCGGATCACTTTCAACTGGAAGCCGTGGTTCGCTCTCTACTTCTAGTCGTGGTTCATTAAACTCCTTAGGTTTGCATGCTGAGAACGGAAGTGATCATTATGCAAGTTTATACCAGTTTCAATCTGCCAACTGTCCACCCATATACGAAACACGTATTCTTGCGACCAAAGCAGAAACCACGAACGGTTTAGCGTCTACCTCGCCGGCATATTCTACTAGTTTACCACAGTCCGTACCGTCGACCTCTCCACCTATTTCTCCACATAATGCGAACAGCTGTCTGGAAAGTCTCCAAGCCTCTTTAGCCTTAAGAAAATACTCTCACACCTCGATTGCATCCTCTATACAGACAAATGGATCGAATGAACGACTCCATAAAAACGTAAGCTTTGCAGAAGTGTTTCTTCCTAAATGTATGTTTAAACCTTACGCAGGTAGCTAACCATTGACTTTTCTTTTAGTCCGACGACCTATCATACATGAGTTATGCAAATGTTCCAGTAGCGTCGTACCAATATACCATGGGTGGGTCCTCAGACCTACCGCATCAAATTAACAGATCTGTCTATAACGCTGCCTCAAACGAGTCTGTTGCAGCCGATAGTGGTGTCTTCGAAGCTTCGTCACAGCGTCATAAAATCTCGGTTACACGACAGGATAGTGGTCATTCCAGTGGAATATTTTGCAGTGATGATAATATTGAGACAGCCCAAATACGTGTCGGACTCGATTATTTAACAAAGGACATGAAATTAGTCGTATCTGTCGAAAAGGGACGAAATATCAAGACGTTATGTTTTAATTCTTACAAATACATTTATTTGAAAGGAAGGTTATTGCCGAGCTCGAACGAAGAGAAATTGAGATTTCGAACGCGAAAGTCGAGCCAGATGAATTGCCCGTCTTTTACAGAACAATTCTTATTTAAAATTGATAGAAATAGACTTTTAAACAAAACTTTACAATTAGATGCTTTTGGAATGTTAGCTGAAGACCGAAAAGAAGAGTGCCTGGTTAGTCTTGTTTTTATTTCTTCTTTTTATTAATAAATGAGAAAAATAAATTTCATTCCGTCTATACCTTTCTTTTAACTTAAATTTAGGGAGGTGTTCAAATTAGCTTAGCAGACTTCGACTACAGTAAAAAAATTGCGTTGAAATGGTACAATCTTCTCAGCTCGTCTTTTATGGAATCGATGCGAAACAATCATTCTTTGGCACGCTCTGTGTCTTCTGTATCGCTTGAAAGCGTGCAACAAAGACATGGCTTACCCAGAACCATCATGGACGCTAATAATTTAGATCTGAGTCCTGGAAACCATAATCGACTGAGATCAAATTCATTGCAAGATAACCAGGGATCGCAAACTAGTTTGAGCGGTAGTTCAATAAATGGCTCTGTTGAACGCATACCGATGCCCAGCTCATATCAACAGCAGTCTCTAATGCAGCACATGCGTTCAAAATCGGAAGAAGCTGAGCAAATAGCGATCGATCCCAATGTAAATCGAAGTGTATCTGACTGTACGGGTTTGCGGAGATCTTTTCGAATTCCGTTCGAACGAATGGTCGTGGGTCGAAGAAGCATACGTAAAAGCAGGATAGACGAGATAAAATATCGAAATAATTCCAGCGGTTTATCATCAATACCTCAGCAGCGACCCATTGGAAATTCTCTGCAACGCAAACCTTTGAACATGACTTCGCTGGATTTAGAGTTAGAATTGCAAGCTGCTTATTCCAAACAGGTATAAAATAATTTATTGTTCAATATTTTTCTTGTTTGTTTATTCTCTTTATTATTTATTTATTTTAAAGAATATTTAAAAAAATACTGGTTCAAAAGATTTTTTTTGTTTCACAGGAAAAACTGAACGAGGAAATTTCTCGTCTGAAGGAAATAAAGACATCCATAGAAACAGAGGGAGAACATAATGGAACAGAGGGGGGACATGATCTTCCCCAATGGCTACTAGAAAATGGGCACAGATTTGATGCTTTGCTGGACGAGGCTAAAAAGGAGGTAATGGTTTAAAAATTTCTTTTGCATCATCTTGCTATCAATCCTTACGTGATTGCGTAATTTCTGTGTTGTTAGCGTCATTCTAATACTATTAATATGCAAATGCAATCTAATTATCGAATATTTTTCGTAACGAGAACAAAGTTTTCAATAAGTTTTTTGTAATAAAAACTAAAGCGAACACATTACATCTTTCTGAAATTCTAGTTACATGCTTCATTATGATTACTACTAATGTTTATTTATAATATTATATTTTTTTTCAATCAGGTATCGTCTCATTTATCTGGCCAGACGACGTTCTTAAATAGTTCTACAAAATTCACAAATTTAGCCAAAACGGATCCAAAACAGGCAAACATGATTGGTTTTCATGATAAAATGCGTTTCTTCACTACACAAAAACCGAATGTACCGCCCAACCCCGATGTCCACTGGGTATGATCTATAATAAAAACACAGAAGTTTAGTGAAAACTTAACTTTAAAAGAATAAACAAGAGACTATTTTTATTGGTTATAAATTTTGGTGAATTATTGAATCTAGAGAAATCGAGAGGTCTTTTCTTCTTAAGAGGGAAACGGTCTTGTACTTTCTCCAAGTCTTCAGTTACCTTACACAGCACCATGACATTTTTTAGAAGCTTGCACTCTAGCACAGTCTGTTCTATCTTTTCAACCCCTTAAAACATTTCCAGTTAGTTTAAGTTTTATTGACGAAACATATTTAAGAGGAGAATTACATTTTGACTCGATTACATATCTTGCTCGATGTGCCAACCTATTGTGTAATAAACTATTTTGTGTAAGAAAACTTATTTATTACATGTGAATTTCGAATTGCAAAATATTACCACTTAGCATTATTTTTTGAATGTATATGTTCTTTTCTAAGAGCGAAGAATCCAACATATATTTTTCTAAGCTTTTTATCGTTACATACCTGTACATCTTATGTATAAATAGATTTTTTTTTGTTCTTATCCAACTTCTCACTCCAAGCATAAACAAAAAATTCAAATAACTCGAATACTCTCAAATACATTGTATAAGAACATCATAGTTTTGGTGAGGCTTGATGTTCTTAAATTCCAGTAAATTTAAACCTTGTGTTCAGTGCTCTTATCGGGCTTAAAAAATGCAAGGAAATTCGAATCGTGACGTGGTAGCACCCGTTGAAAAATTACCGGCGTCGCAAATATTTGTAGTAAGGAATAAACGACGGTAGAGTGGGATTATGGGGGTTGGAAAATGCAGTTAGAACATGGGGATGATAAAAAAAAGCATGAATATTTCGAGAGTCGCTGTAGAGCAACATTTATTATCTTTACACTACTTGCATTCTAATACAGTTAACTGCCAAGGGACCGAGGAAAATAGTTCTTACAATTGTTCGAGTTAAACGAAACTTCCGTTAAGTCGAATTTAGTCTAAAATAGGGTTAAAATTCGAGTTAAAGCGATTTTTTCAAGAGGTGGGGCAACAGGGGTTAACGAATGGTCGAGTTATCGAAAGTTCGAGTTAAGCGGATTTTTTTGTGAGAAACTATTAAAGTTTAAGAGACCCAAGAAAATTGTTTAAGATAATGAAAGTTCAAGTTATCCGGTGTTCGAGTTACCTGAAGGGTGACTGTATACTGTTTAGATTAAATCCGTTACAATAGTCTGGATGTTTCAAATGAGTTAAATACTTCGTTCATCTCAATAAATTAACACATTAGGGGGAAACTTTATAGTAACATTACCTCATATTGCAACTATGGAGGGATGGAGGTTGATATTGTCTTGAAGTAATTATTTACTTGTTGAGTCGTGCAGGTGGCATTGAGAAATCATTATACACACCTATATGAGACATTCAAACGTGGGATAAAAACAAACGGCTGTTCACGACAGAAGTTATTTTAAAAATGCATGACTAACCAGGCGTAAATGTGTTAATTAACAATTAGTTTCCGATGAGCTGACCTAATCACCTTCAAGACAAATCATTCATTAATTATGAAGTTCTAATTGACTAAACTGCACAGCCAATGAGGTAAGACTGCATAATTAAGAAAGTTTTTGGTCAGCTGAGTGTTTAAAGACCCGGTGTTCCATGGGGTGGTCATGGTTATCCTAAACTATTTTCAGGACAAGAGTATATTTCGCGGAGAGCACTCCTAATTTCCAATGCATTATCAAAATCCTTTTACAAAGTTTTCACAACATCACTGTATTTGTGGAAAATAAGTCTGTTTATGGCAACTCTTTTCGTGCTAACGTTCTAGAGGAGAAATCTAGAATTTCAAATACCGTAATGCTTCGAATAAACGCCTCCCTTCTATTAAACGCCCCTCCCCCCCTCGAATAGACCCCTCTCCTTTTCAGTCATTTTTTAAAAAAACGCCCCCCTCGAATAGACGTCCCCTCTAATAGACGCCCCTCTCTCATAAAGGGCGTTTATTCGAGGCGATAGTAAAAGTATACTTACTTACTTTTTTCTTAAATTTTAGGTTTAAGGTTGGAAATTTAGTTCTTCGCTTATGAAGTATATTCTCTAAAACATGTGAACATCTTTTATTTTCTGTTGTGAAGATATATATTATAGGTATCCTAAAAAACTGCAAAAGAGACGAAGTGTAAAAAAATTAATAAACGCCCCCCTCTTTTAAGCGCCCCCTCGAATAGACGCCCCCAAAAATATCAAAAAAATTAATAAACGCCCCGGGCGTTTATTCGAAGCAATATTCCCACTTCCAGGCTGGTAATTAACTTATCGGAAAAAAAGTTATTTGAACATAAATCCTTTTGATTTTATCATTTCCCATGACGTCTGAAAGCAATAAAAGTATGGTGGAAGGATTCATTTGTTTACATATTTTTGTTTACGTGCCGGATGTACGAAGTTGCTTATTAAGAAAAAACTTTTAATTCTCTGATATGTGTTTTCCTTGACAGACAACAGTAAATAACGTGTCTGGAATTGCGAAAGCCTGTAGAATTATTAACACAAAAAGCTAAAATGGTAGAAACAGTTTGTCTACTTTGTTATTTCTTGGCGGCATCTTGATTGCTGCATAAATGTTATTGCACATAACGCTTGGATGACGTATTAAATCTTTTGATGAAATCTTATCTCTTCATTCCAATCAATCAACTTCAAGAAAACAAATAAATAAAAAAATTGTTTACATAGTATAGTATTTATTTTATTTTAAGTAATGAGATCATGAAGAATAACGTAAAAACAAGAAGAAGCACTTAAAGAGTTCTTGTGTGTTTTTATTATTTGGTAGGAGCAGTGGTTTTAAAATCAACCAATAGGATCACTTTCCCTCATTTTGATAGTCACTTAAAAACATTGCTTCAATAAAACAACCAATCATCTGTATTCATTTTGCATGCATTACGGGGTTAGATTTATAATTACCTCTTGAATCATGATTGTGAAACAAGTGCGTGTTTTTTCTTACTTAGATTGTACTTGATTCCCATTCATACCCAACCGTAGTCCAGCCTTAATACTACAAACCAAAACGCGTGGGCCTGGGAATAGATATGATAGATAAGTAGCGTAGGCCAATCTTGTCAGATTTCAATGAGACATATTGTTCACCAAATAGTATTAGATGGGGAGATACTTGAAAAGAATTGCTTGCGTGGGGACATTATGTAAACCATAAGCGATTTTTTGCACAAACATGTAGTCCCGTGACGCAGAAAGATCTTAAGTTCGTAATTGAGACTCGCATTCTGTGCATTCTTTGCGACAGCATTTGATTATACGCTATGTATTGGCGCCCTTGGAAATGAAAGCTTTAGAAACCGTTATCTTGTGAGCAACGATTAAATTGATTCTTGCAGTTTAAACGAAAGTGGATCAATGGGAGAAACTAATTAAAACTACGAAGCAAATAGCTCTCTATAGAAACATAATTTACGATAATGTGTGAACTGAGGCAGCCAGAATATTTACAAACGCGTATTTATTTTTATTAAAGCAATTTTAAAACTACGCCTGATTATTGTTTAAACGAAAGTATCCAATCACTATAATATGTTCATTACTAGGAAATTTCATCTGATCTGTGGCAGTTGATAAACCCTTTTTACCCCTTTTAGACTAGTCGAACAAATTTCCGTTACATAGCGATGTGGTTTTAACATCCGGTTGCATTGAGAGGCATTGGTAATGAAATTTAATTTGGTCAGTTCTTTTGCTTCCTATAAATCTTGTACCCAGGACTTGTTTTTGTATTGGATTATAAGTCCTGGAGGAGACGTTATGTTTCTTATTAACTTGCATATTAAAATTATACATAAATGCTAACAATCTTATTTTGGTTACCATCTATAGGAGGTAATAATTTTTACAATGGAAGATTCTGTATTTTAATCCAGCTTAGGTGCGTTATTATGTTACCCATAGCAACTAAAGGGTATGGTAAAAGCGAAAAAACAAAGACCGGTCGCAGCAACCATAACATCCGCATAAACACAGCGACATTCTTGAAAATTTGTGAACATACGTGTCTTTACAGTAAGTGGAGAAGAAAATCTAGTATAGCTTAAACACAATTATCCGAAAAAAGAAGAGAGAGGTGAGACGTGAGAAAAATGAAAACATAACATCAAATTTACGTAAATAAGCAACAACAAATTCACCAAAACCTAATCCGGTGATTATAATTTCCGTTGGTACAGAAACGTAGCAGGCACCCAATTCATTCTAAACTTATTCCACATTAACCATAATTGACAAAAATTTTTTGTCGTCTTCTTCCTCAGCTGCAACAGGCCTGCTCGTGTAGTTAAATATGAAATACTATCAAGGATAAATTTGTTAAATCATGTTGGTGACAACCCACTATTACGTCATCGTGTTCTACACGATTGTCCAACCAATACAGAATTAGGTTCTACTTTTGATAACAGTTTATTCTTTAAAAAAGACAGAAGAAAAAAATTGTTGATAGTTTTCAACTGATAGATACTTTAACCTACAGTTTTTTCAAACTAATAAGTCCTGGGTTCGAAGTTCATTGGAATGTATAAATTCGTATAAGAAAATGAGATTGTGGTTTTACAATCATAATTTTAACGGAAGCTACAGCTAAGGAGACCAAATGAAACGGAAACTAGATCACGTGGACGAAGAAAGTTTCTGTGAAGTTCCAATAAAAGAAAAAATTCTAAGAGTACATTGTTAAATTTGATGAATACATTTTATTTTCCCCTTTGACAGCTATAACCGTAAAAAGCGTCGCGTAAAGCGTCAACCTTGTCTACGAGGTCTTCTTTTCTCTCTTTGATAATGCATGGTATCATTTGATGTCACATCACTCTACACAAATGTTCCCATAAAAGACACCTTAAAAATCATTAAAGACCTTATCGAAAACGATGCTGCATTCGGTGAAAAGACGAAGATTTCATTACCGGATTTTCTGCCAATAGCGTAGTCAGTAACAAACAGGAGAGGAAAGAAGAAATTCACCGTGCAAGAAATGCATTAATCGCAAATGGATACAGTCATAAAGTCACCCAAGTAGAAAATAAAATGAAGTACCAGATACCAGCGAGGTCCTTAGTCAAGTTCTAAGGCAACACAAGATCAAATGCATTCTTAACTCTAAAGACACCCTAAGAAGCATTTTGTCTAAACCAAAAGACAAAATAAACCTGAAAGAGCAAAGTAATGTTGTTTATGAAATCCCGTGTAAAGATTGTGATGCAGTGTATATAGGCGAAACAAAAGGAAAGTTTAAGCAACGAATACAAGAACATATGCATGCAGTGAGAAAGGGAAATGTGAAGAAAAACTACGGAACACAGCTGGAGAACAATAGAATTAACCAATCAAAAAGCGCGGTCAGTATATTCTGACCGCAGAAAAATTGTTTGAGACCTAACGTAATTTTTCCTCCCTTAACTATTCAGACTTCCTGGTTGTAAGGAAAATTATGAAAAGAATTTAAAATAGGCGCTGGTGTTTAGAACAGAAAGAAAGTTTTTAAAGAGAAATGACAGGAAGATGAATACAGGACAATTAGAATTAATATGTTTCAACCTAATTCTCTTTTCCTTTTAATTTGCAATTCATCGTGGAAATTGTACGCCCATGCTTGACGGATGTTGTAACTAGAATAAATAATACAGATAAAAATTAGACATAAATTGATTATATTTAATTCGATGTTCTTGTGGACAGCCCACACGCATGTACAATTTATTTTTATAGATAGGATTATTACACACAAAGAACTTGAACTAAATTCAACTATTTCTAACTTTGTCTGCATGGTATAGCTTAGCATAGTTTGGTTTTACCACTGTGTCTTCAACAAATAACCTGTCTGCTTAGACAATCTAACATATGTAAAAAATTATATTTTTAACTACCATTGAGAATATCAGCTGATATTCTCGTTGCCAAGACCAACGGTGCTGAGCTTTTCAAACAATCCTAGCGAAATCTAGTTTGTGACACCACGTGATCCGTATTTTAATCGAAAAAAGATGCTAGAATCGAGTTTATTATAGTTTGTACAGGAAGCATTCGTTTAAAATCGTTGCAAACTCGGTGTCACGTGTCAATTTAAAAGTTTTTTATCAAAGCGTTCTTCACCGTACCGAATTTTTCTTGACGTATTTCTCGTATTTTGACAGCATTGAAAGTTGATAAGAGTAAACTTTCGAAAGTCTACCATCTTTAGCGCAATGCAAATTTATTATGTTGCTGTCCCGTGGATAAATCCACTGGTTGACCCATTTTTACCACATTTCGTGTATCTCGCTACTGCGGTACTATTTTGCATGACAGACAGAAAGACGTAAACGAGTATTACAATATAGATAAATCATCCTAGATTAAATTGAGCGTTGACTTCCAAACGCATGCCGCGTTAATAGAAAGCAGTCTCTTCATTTATTCGTTCATTCTTTCATTCAATCATTTATTCATCCATTCATTCAGTGTATTATTATTATTTTTATTATTACTATTATATACCCACGTATCCTTTTTAGTTCCTAATGGTACTGTTATCAAAGAGGATCCTGCAAAGGAGATCCTAGTGCATTTGAAACTCACATTTAAAATATAGAAAGCGTGCAAACACAACAGCCTTTCATCTAGACAACTGCCTAAGATATCCATTCCAATCTCGCGCTGAAATTTTAGCAAAAAGGATTGATTCACACTTTATAGTCTCTGGCATGATTTGGCCGGAATTGAACCCACGAACTTCAACACTGTAAGGGAATGCTCAACCACAAGACCATCAGTCGGTGATTTTGACTAGAATTTTGAACAAATGTTGGATTAATTCGTTGGTCAAAATGAAAATTATTTTGATCTTGATATAGAAAATTTGTTGTAAGTACATTTGCTACGATAATTTGGGAAACTTCAATCTAAACCAAGCACCAAATATTAATTTTTTTAACATTTAAAAGCTGCGAAGGGATAGGAACTGGTGTTTCTAAAGAGATTAGGTTCCACTGTGCACCCTCTGTTGATCAATACAAGCTGCTTTCTAACTGCTGCTGCTCTATAACATACCTGAATACAGCCTGCTCTCTCACAGCGCATGCACAAAACAAATAGTCATGCTATGCAACAAACAACGTTAAAATATCCAATAATTGTTGACTTACCCATTCCGTAGGAAAAGCGATGAAAGAGCGTGAATAATCACAATGGTCATGTTATAACCAAATAATTTTTAGACGTTATACGTGGAACGCAAAAAAAAGTTTTTTTCGTTAGCGCGTGCAAGATTATGTCCAACGCAAAAACAAAACGAAAAAAGTTCTTGGGCTTTTTGCGCTATAGCGGAAAAAGAAAACGGTCCTTGAGACACAGAAATGGCGATTGATGACATCTTAAAACCGTGGAGTTGTTCAATCTAAGATGGGCTGTTAAACAAAACCAAAAGTAAGAGGTTCTGAAGTTTTCTATGAATTAAAGACATCTTAAAACAAGATAGTTGGACAGGCAAGATACAAAACGTGTGTATCAAGTAAGTTTTGGTTTTAACGCCGCTTTAAACTTATTACGGAAACTTAATGACATTATAGCTCCGTAACTACGTATGGTCTCAAAGCAAACAATAGGTGATTTTATAAATAAAATTGAGGTAAAATACAGTGGTAAGCCCTCCTCTCACTTTCCGTAATAAAATACTACTTCGGAAACTAGGAAGGGGGACGTCGACAATTGAGGAGGCATATTCTGACCAAATGAAAGATTATGTCCAAAGATTCTAGAAAACAAATTTGCCAGCGTAACGAATACAAACCCACTCCTGCACCATCCATGTTCACACTTTCACTACCGTTTCGCCTACTGGATGATCCAATTACGTAGTTAAGGATTTTTTAGGGATTATTGGGGTACACTTATTGAAAGGAATGCGTTCAAATGCTTGTAGTAAAAAAATAATAAAACGTTTTTTAAATACTAAGTTTTCTGTGATTACTTCACATTCGTCAGTTGAGATATAAATAATGCAAAACATGACGGCGTTTTAATATATTTTATATATACAATCCACGCTTTGTAAATAGTTTAGTGTCACTCAAAAATAGTTAAAAACATTAAGCGCTTACTTTCATGAGGCTATCCTGGGTAAATAATAGTAATAATAATAATAATCTACGAACCTCCTCCGTACACTCTTTCTTGCTTGTTGTAGGTCTTCTGCAGAGTCGCTGGTATTGTTTCTGGTGCCAATCAACACGAAATCACTCACTGCTGGGGAAAAAGGGCCTCAAAAGCCGTTTTTAAAATAATTTATAAACAGAATTAATATAGATTGTTAAAGTTAATAAAACATATATTCGCGCTCTTTTTTTTTAAAACTTGGAATAAATAAAGATTCATTGGGTCAAAATTGTAATGCCGACGTTCAGCACTAGTTTGAAAAGATTAATTTTCTCTTTGTCCTTATTGGCCGGAAGAAGATGCTTAGGTGATTTCAAAAAATACCGTGGTATTTATGAATTTTTTTTAAATTTTGGAATCTTGGCTACTTTTTCTCATAGAGTTACTCAATGTTGCATTTTTTAAATTCCTTTAAAAATCTTTTGTGTTTAAATTTAGCTTTGTAACAATATATTAAAGGATTGAATAAAGTTGAACTTTTAGCTAAAATAGCAGAAGCATCCAGACACCAAACAGGTACAGTCATTTGTTGTGAGAGTAATCCAACAAAAGTATAAGGTGTCCATGCCATGATGAAAGCACTAAACATAAGAAAACATAACGCTGAAGTCTTTCGTTCCTCTCGTTTGACATGCGTTGTGGTTGAGTTTCTTCGTCCGTATAATTTTGACAAGTATCTTCTATGTTTCTTCATGACTTTTTTTGCAATTATAAAGGATACAGCATGAATTATTATAGGTAAAACATAACAAAATATGGAAATAGAATAAACGTATGATTTTGCATTTGATGTTTTTAAGGTCCAATCTAGTGTACATCTGTTCCCTGAACGTTCTAATACGTAACGAGACCATCCACAAATAGGAGAAAATGACCAAAAAGCTGCATATCCCCAAGCTGAAAGCGCCAAGAGATTAATTTTGAGCAAATTATATTTTTGACTTGGCGAGGTTTTAATAAGATCAACTATCCGACACATTGAGATAAGCGTTATGATGGAAATTGACGTTAGCGCCATTTGTGAAACAATAAGTGCGGAACCGATACAAAGCTTTGTAGGCTCTTTGTCATATACGTCTATCAAAAGCTCTGGTGTATAACCACACAATGCTTGAAGCAAGTCGCTAATTGCTAAATGGATGCAAAGCACAATATAAGAGTTTTTCTTTTTTATTCGTATCAGTAGATAGCATGTGCCACAGTTCAATATAATTGAAGGTATGACTATACAGGATATAATTATTTTTGTGATGGATACCATGTTTTATCGTTTCTAAAACAGACAAGTAATGTAATAGTAGAAGCAAGTTTTGTTTAGTTACAATCATTGACAAAATCAATGAAACAGAGGCAGTGTTTTTGTCATTTTTCAAACACGGAGAAAAGCGTGAAGTAGTCACTACTCTGTCGTTACTTTCGCTCACACGTAGGCTAGGTCGAGAGCGTGTAAAATTCGCTAGTAGCATTTATTAGCGCGTCCTCGGAACAAAATAATCCACGTCGCGGATAGCGAAAGCCACGAAAAATGTTTGTCCTGACGTCAGCAGCAATAAGCATGTTTCGAGTCCGCTGTAAACATAGACAGGTGAACGTTGACAAGTACAAAATGCACGACTCTAATATAGAAACAATAATGTGAACACTTTGGCGATTAAATTCAAAATTAGCCATATGCTGTTTCATTATATTTTGACCATGGTTGTAGAATGCTTTTAATTCCTCAATTGTCTCTCTGGTGCTTGCTAAGGATACAGTAGACTCTTAGAGTAAAAAATTTTAAAATATTTCTTTTCCACGGATGAAACTTCTATGCTCCAGAAAGTTTTAGAAAAAAATGTTATTCGCGATTTTAATTTAAGAATATTGTAATGGTTTAAATCAATTTATTTCTTTTTTAAAAAAAGTGTGAATTTTGATATTCTCTTCCAAATTTTGATTTTTTTTAAAAAAAAAAGATGATTGGATAAAAATTGATCGGCAAACATCAAACACAGTTTCTTTTGAAAAGCGAACAAAGAGATAGATGTGTCAATGTCACTTATAACTGATATCCAGCATAATAGATTTTTATTCTAACTTGGTGTAAATATCCAAACAGTTGTCGGCAAAACTCTAAACTAAATAAAAATTGAGAGCTATTCGATAGACGCTGTACCACTTTCAGAAGCAGAGCGTAGTGATTTCTATCCAATACGTATTCCACGCCGGTTTAAATCGGGGTTTTCGATGCCAGCTAGCGAAACTATTTTTCTTGAAATTGTTATTACATATACGGCTACAAAATCTTCCTTTTATTCATCACAGATTGTTTTTTTCGCTTCAAAAGCAATCTTTTCTTTTTTTATGTCAGTCAAGTATCAAAGAGCAAAAAAGAAGGCCTGGGAAGGAGACAAAACAGGCCTGGGAAGCAGACTATGCAACAAAAGGGGGAAATAATTGTATTTTTATTTCTACAAGGAAGACATTGGGAAAACGAATCTAAAGGCTGGAATACACGGTGAAATAACCCTTTATAAAGTTTCTCTCTTCATGTATCAAACATTTCAAGACTTGATTATATATAATGATACTTTATTCCATAAAATTAACGACTCAAGAAATTAACGCGAATTAAATCAACGGTCATGAAATTAACGCGGTTCAATAAAATTATTATGAAAAACTAGTCGTTAACCCGTGGAAAAATCCACGGGGTCGCCCGTCCTTTAAATTTACCCGTGGCAACAAAGGGGATAAGAATATATCGCATTTGATATTCGTGTTTCCGTAGCACGATTTTCTAACTCAGCGGGGGGTCCGCGCAGAGACAGACAGACGACGGCTATTATTATAGAGAAAGGTTGTTTTCAAAAACGCATTTAATTAACGTGAATATGCGATATCACACGAAGCAAAAATTACGGCAACAGTCGAATCCACGGTAGTAAAGCGGTCTCCTCTATTACATGGCGGTTTGGAAATCGAAATAAAAGTTTTCGTTGTTTGGAAAGACAATGTTAAAAATTTAAAGAAAAGGTGCTTTCAGTTAATTTTCCACTTGGATCAGAGTATGAAGATTATACAAAAGCTTTTTAAAAAAGATCGCTGTAAAACAGAACACAGAAATAGTTGAAAATTTGTAAAAAAAATTGTATTATATTTTTTAGGCTTTCACCAAGATATTATAAAAAAGTTACCAAATTAACAGTATTTTAATTAAAGTGTCATTGAATTAACTGCATTGAATTTACAGTCATTAAATTAACGCGAATTTTGAAAAACCGCGTTAATTTCATGATTCGATAATTTTTACGGAATAAGATAATCAATACGAAGTCGAAAAGTAAATCGGGCTATTGCGTTGATTCTAATTACTATTAAAAAAAAAAAACAACAAAAAACAAAAGAAGAGCTGCCCGGGCCAAATTCTGGATTCAAAGAAGACACAAAAAGGGCGCATACTACAACATTTTAACAGAGCTCCTTTTAGAAGACCCACAACAGTTCCGTAAATATTTAAGAATGAACACTTAGTGTTATGAGGTAATTAGTGTATTTCGTCAGGGAATAATTTCAACCGTCAGTTGACGTTTGAAATTATCTATTATACAGTTTTTGCAAATTCGACCCCAGGAACTTTTGTCTCTTTGTACTGCTTTGTATAAGGACAGCATTACATATAGAGGGAAAAGGATGGGTTAATGGCTCCTCAGAAAAATTATTATCGTCTGCGTCTCTTTCAATTTCATCAACAATACGATGAAGATCGGCTGACCTGGAATTACTAAATATACCATGCATGAAATATATCGTAGCATAAACACTTAACTCAGAAATCCTTGGTTTTCTCTCTATTTGGTTAAAATATTCTTACCATTCTTCACTTTCTTCAGACATATTTTTTTTAATAAGTTCTTATTTTCTTCCTGTTGCTGCTTATTTCCATATTTTTTTTTCAGTTAATTCATTTCTGAGGCCAGGTGTGTTCACTTTCGTCATGATTTTGTCGGCTCCTTTAATGTTTCTTGCGAAAATTTCAGATTTTTATCAACCGAAAGATAAAAATTCGAAAGATTTATATCACCTGACATTAAATTTTTGTATCTTGATAAACTTTTTATAGATGGTATACACGATGAAAGAAAAGTTTATAAAGAAAAATCCCGAACCTCTATAAAGAAAAAAGTCACCGTGTATTGCCGCCTTAAGAATTAATTATATTGTTCACGAGAGGTACATTTGACAGGTACATTTCATGATAAGAAAATGATTATCCATTAATATGACGATAATACAACTTTCTTAAACGTATACAAAGTGTATTTACCTGGAGAAAACTCACATGTAACTTAATCAAATCGTGACATGTAAAATACTAAAATCAAATTCAAACAGAGAGAAGTGACAAATTCTACAAAACTGTGGCGTTGCTATGGTTTCATTAATTCATTTTTTTAACGAGTATTCTTTCTACCAATCTCATTCCTAGTGTTCTTCACCTACATTAATTGACTTGTCCTGGGAACTAAGCTGTATATTTTCAATGCGTGAAAAAAAATTATGTAACTCAACCAGCTGATTTTGTAAAATATCACCAGGGTTTACATTTCCGCTTAAAGCTAAGTATACAACAATATGTTTATATTAAGAAGTATAAGAATTATTAATAAAAAATACAGGAAATATATAATAAAAAAAATTTAAATAATTGTCTACGTGAGTTTAATTTTTTCGACTGCTTATCTTTAAATACAACACATAAGAAGTACAATATCTTTGCTCCTATTTAGGCGGGCATAAAGAAAAAGGAAAGCCTCCGATGGGCTTTCTCATAGCGTGAGAAAAAAAAAATCAGTATATTGTGATTCATTTTATTGAATTATTGGTCTTGTTGTTGAATTTCATCCGTACATCGTGCTTTTTGCAGGCGCATTTTAATAAATACAGGTTATTAATTCTTCTTTTAAAACTCGCTATGCTTCCAACACTGAAAATAACAACTTTATTTCCAAATTGTCTATGACATGCAGTAAATGATATTTGTCAATATTTGTCAATTTTTCATCAACAGTAAATAACGTCGTTTATTTTTTAGAGAAATGACAAAAGATGCATCAACACCGCGTGCATTCGCACCCGTCAATACAAGGTAAAATATTTCTGTGCGATTGTTAGGGATGCGAGGGATGTCCAGAATATGTATCAGAACAACCACGCTACATCTCCTTAATATTGACGTGAAAACAAACAGACTACGTATCATTCATTGCTCGGAAGTTTGTGCAAAAAGATTGATCATAATGAAGTGTCTAGAACTATCAGGGTGTCGGTTTAACATGGTTATTTTTTTTTCAGAAAAAGGAGGATGTTCTTCAAAGAGATACACGCCGGCGGATTACTAATAAAAGAAAAAATATAACATATGTTTACTCTGCTGCTTAATTGTAGTTACACCCCCTGAACAGCCCAAACAGCTTGTATGCACTCTAATGTAACCTTACTAAGTACCATTGATGTTGTCGTCTTAGTGTAAAAAGATTTGTAGCTGTTCAGAGTTTAATGTTTGGAGGCGTTTGTCTTGCATTTTTATTATCAATAGACTAAGAGCTTTCAAACTTCCAAACTAAATTGTGAACAGACATGCGTCTTGGTGAAGATAAAATCTCCACTAACTTCAACTAAATACTTTTTGCAGCATCTAACCTATTATCGAACAGCGCTAATGGAAATCTATACGAAATTAACGGGTGAGTCTCACCATTGTCATGTGAAACTTAACTGCACGGCAAGTTCCTGCATTCCGAAGTATCTCGAGGAGATCATGTTAAGAATGGCAAGTTTCACGGACAAAAAGGAACTAAACAAACTGAAAAGAGAAATGTACGCCTGCGAAAATATTATAAAGGTGCATAAAGAAAATGAAGATTAATAAACATAAATCATTGAAAATCAAAAAAGTGAATTAAAATAACAAGAAGTAAATAACA
This sequence comes from Hydractinia symbiolongicarpus, assembly GCF_029227915.1. Taxonomy (NCBI): domain Eukaryota; kingdom Metazoa; phylum Cnidaria; class Hydrozoa; order Anthoathecata; family Hydractiniidae; genus Hydractinia; species Hydractinia symbiolongicarpus. The sequence goes on along the minus strand of NC_079882.1, from coordinate 3,593,788 downwards.
CGAGGAGGTAACCCTGACTATGGTGCGCTGAAACTTTTTGATGGTAGTATACAGGGGCGGCACCACTAGGGGGGCTTTGGGGGGCTTTAGCCCTCCCCACTTTTTTGCAAAGTAATAATTTTTTTTCTGCTAATAAGTGTCTCAGTCTATCACTGCATGAAAATTGATGTTATCCAACCAGAGAACCTGCAGGCTATCTCACAAAACAATGCGATTTTTTATGCAGTGACGCATACCATCTTGTACTCTCCAATGTCAAAACAAGGCTGAAACAATACCGTGAATCACAAACTTCTATGAGAACCATGCTGAAGAAGCTTTTGTACTTGTGCCACACATAAGAGCCAGAAAGTGGCGATTTTCGGATGCTTACATGCTTGCCATCCAGGCTCCAATACAATGAGGCATATTCCAATACTCATGGAAATGTTCAGAAATTTGTTTCCACTCTTCTTTGGTCGAAGACCATCGTACATAAACTAAAAATCAAGTTTAATATCCCAATCCATTAGCTTAATATCAAAATTGAAATATAAGCAAATTTACAGCTAAGTACTTCCCCAAAAAACAAACTTTCTGTGGTATGTTTTTGCCAATTAAAATGTCGTTGAATATGCCAAATGATCACTTCTGTTTTGGTTTAATGTTTATACTCAAACCCTTTTTTCCCTCCTTTTTTAAAGATCTTTTTCTTCTACTTCTTTTTTTTATCACAAAAGAGCAACTGCTAATTAATATCTCCTGTTTAAAGCAGCTATTTTTTTCAGAAAGAATTTTTTGATACAAAACACATTTAAATGTGAGCACTGGTTTTCAGCTCCTTAAGCTTCAAAAGCCGTAACATAAGAGATCTGTGAGTAATTCACTTAAATATAAGCGCGCCGAAGAGAAACTAAAAACTAAAATTGTTACTGCTACAATAAGAAAAGGAATTTAAGTATTCCTACTGTATCATATGACCCCAACGTGACATTAATATGAACTTCATCGTCTATCTTTTATTTTTAAATATCTTATAATATCAAAATATTCCTTTTCACGTCTTCTTTTTACCTATGTTCTTGTTTTACCCCGATGGAGCTTCTTATCATACTGACCAACCCCTAACGTGGTTTGTGATGTTTCAAAGTGAAGAAAAGTTTAATTTGTTGCAGCGACTGGTTTGTTTGAGCTACGAATTTTTGTAATCGCTGATAATTTTGATAAAATATACCTTATATGCACCCATGACAATATATCAAAAACTAATATTTCTGAAAAAAAAATTCAGACAGTTTCGAAATAAAAATTTCAAAAGTATCTCGGCCTTTAGGGTTAAGTGTGAGCAAAAAAATGACGTAATTGACGTAAGAGCTCAAGTTGCGCATACGATGTGACGTAACACGTAAGTGGTGTCATATGTTACGTTGAATTTTTGCGCAATGTAGAGATATGTTCTAGCGCAGTCGCGCACGCGCACGCAGTGACGTCACAACAAATCCAGTACCATGCGGTGCTTAGCCATGTATATCCAGTAGCTAGTAGGGTAAGTCCCCAACGCATGCAGCGCTGAATAGGGGTAAGTCCCTATTGAGTGATGACGTCATGAAATCATACAAATAGGATTAAAATTCTAGCACAGGGGAATTCCCTAGTGATACTCATAATCATCACATGCTGGATAGGATGCTTGCTCAAATCAAAATACACTTGGAGAATCCAGCACTACCCCAGAGTGGCTTTGTGATCAGCCGAATTCTACACCTCGATGTAGACTTTCACAAATTGAGGCTATCAAGGGGTTTGTCGTATATACAAGCACCTAAGTGGATAAATTCGAGAAAGGCAATTATTAACCCTAAAAACGAGGATGAGGAGTGCTTCAAGTGGGGCATCATCGCTAGCCTACATCATACGGAGATTGAAAGAGATCCACAAAGAATCAGCAAGCTGAGACCCTACGCAGACCACTGCAATTATCAGGGTATAGAGTTCCCTACGAGCATCAAGAGTATATACAAGTTCGAGGATAATAACAAGGACATTGCAGTAAACGTCTTGTATGTGACGGGAAAGAAGATCAATATCCTGAGGCGATCATACCATAGCGGACGTGGCAAGCAGGTGAATCTACTGCTCCTTACAGATGACAAAAAGACTCACTACACAGCCGTCAAAAGTCTATCACGGCTCCTAGGTATTGAGACCTCGAAAAATACGGCAAAAATGCACTTCTGCCTTTCCCACGGTTGAATCGAGAGATAAGCACCATGGCTACTGCAAGGACCACGAGGCTGTTAAAATTACGATGCCAAATGAGGCCGAGAAATGGCTATTCTACAGAGATGGCTAACAACAATTTAAAGTACCCTTTGCCATACATGCTGACTTCGAGAGTCTTTTGATACCGGTAGAAGATGCGAGGGGTAAGAAAACCAAAAAGCTGGGGTGGTGTACCTATAGTACCTTCGCCTATGGAAATGTACCTGATCCCCTAACAGTATACAGGGGCGAGGACTGTGTGACGAAGTTCGTTAACCACCTAGAGGATGAAGTGAAAAGACTCTACTATACCTACCCGCAGCAACCCATGATGCCTCTAACAGAGGTCCTGAAAAGAGAACATGACGGGCCATCGAAATGCCACATCTGCCTAAAACCCTTTGATGATTGCGAGAATAACTGTAAAGTTCGGGACCACTGTCACTACATAGGACTGTATAGGGGTGCCGCACATAACAGCTGCAACCTCAAATACAAGATACCAGGTCACATACCCGTGATATTCCACAATCTAAGCGGGTACGATGCACACCTGTTCATTCGAGATTTGGGTGACAAGTACGACACGCAGGACATTGAATGCATAACTGAGAATACCGAAAAATATATCAGTTTCAACGTTAAAATCAAGGTATTGCTTGCAGGTATGGGGTATGGGTGATGGTGGCGTGTGTAAGAAGATCGAAATTAGGTTTATCGGCAGCTGTCGACTTATGCCATCCTCGTTAGATAAATTGGCAAGCAACCTCAACGATGAACAGCGTAAAAATCTCCGCTGGTTTTCAATGAGAATGGCAGCGATTCGAAGAGTTGGAGCTACCTCCAAGGGAGGCGTTCTACAGCAAGCTGAATATGAAGGACATCAGCGATGAAGATTATCAATAAGCAAAAAAGGTATGGAATGTCATTACCCCAGAGAGTGATGACGTTACCATGGGAGACTACCACGACGTGTACCTCAGTACAGACGTATTGCTATTAGCCGACGTCTTTAAGACGTTTCGGGACGTGTGCTTGACGAATTACAAGCTTGATCCTGCGCACCTTTATAGCACCCGGCTTGGCCTGGAAGGGGGCACTTAAATTTACCGGGATCAGGCTAGAGCTCGTCACGGATCCCAACATGCTTCTGATGTTTGAGAAGGGTATCTGTGGAGGTAAAACTTGGCTGTACATCGCTATGCTAAAGCAAATAATAGGTACATGGGGGGCAGTACGATCCTGATGAGGAGTCCTCCTACCTGCAGCACTTGGATGCTAATAACCTGTATGGATGGGCGATGCGGCAAGGCCTTCCAACGGACGGCTTTAAATGGGTGTCAAACGTCAAGGCATTTACCGAATAGCGAATCGGGAAGCTCGTTATGGATAATAGGCATGGGTACATTTTAGAAGTTGATATCGACTACCCCGAGAGACTGCATGATTTCAAGGGTGGAAGCAGGTTTAGCGAGCACCTCTCAGGCGTTGAAATGGGCAAGACTGTGATAAAGATGAGCAAGCCCGTATACATTGGTCAGGCGATACTAGATATATCAAGAATTGTGATGTACGAGTTCCATTACGACTACATGCAGCCAAATATGGTACCAGCTTTGTATACCACATACGAACAGAGGATTTTTACAGGGATATCGCGCAGGATGTTGAAACACGCTTTGACACAAGTGCCTATAATCCAGATGATGGAAGGCCTCTCCTTATGGGCAAAAATAAGAAGATCGTGGGCCTCATGAAGGATGAATTAGCGGGAAAAATCATGACTGAGTTCATCACCCTAAGGGCCAAGCTATATACTTACAAGAGCCTTACCAAAGAGGGCGGTGATCGCAAAGCCAAGGGCGTAAAGAGATGTGTAACCAAAAAATCTATCGCCTTCGACGACTATATGCGATGTCTGGAAGAGGGCGTTGACGTCTACAAGAGCCAAGTGCAGTTCAAAACAAGGGCCATCAAATCTACACCCAAGAGGTGAACAAGTTAGCACTCAACAGGGCGGATGACAAAAGGCCCGAGCAGCCCGATCAAATTACAACACTTGCCCGTGGCCATTACCGCCTAGCGTCTACGGGGAATAAAATGGAGGTGTGTTTACTAATCGCTATAGTTCTACCCTATGTCACGATCGCTTATGTACTTTTTCGATATCGGCGTATAATAAAGAGAATGTTAGATATCGCACGAGTATTCGACAATGCCAATATTGAAAAGTCTGTCAATAAGCGCCAGGTCCTGAAAGAATCGCTACGCAAAGGCAGAGGGCACCTGGTGCCGAAAAAGTGCACGGAGGGGTTTGTCGACAAGGCTCTCGATGAGGCAATCGACAAGTATGTACAGCGTATGTACAGCGTGAGCTCCAGGAGAAAGGAGAGAAAACAGCTAGGGCTCTGTCTACTCACGTGATTACCCTGTATGCTAGCATGATCGGGAACTTTGTAGATATTGGCAGTGTAGATGAATTGCGCAGGAATATCGAAGAGGACCCTATTATCAGAGATAGTATGACGGACCTTGGTATCCTCGTGTACTGCACCATTGGGAGGTGTTTAGCGCTTATCCTGGTAGCGGGCCATACTGCGAGGCATATGAGCAAGAAGAAAGAGGATGCGGAGGAGACTAAAGATAACAAAGATGAGCAGCGCGTGTAGCATTATCATCAATTAGCAGCAACCCAAGACAATGGAAAAAATGGTTGAAGTAACCAAAAATAATCCGGGAAGAGTTGCTGCTGGCAAGAGAGTTGCCGAATGCAACCGACTTCGAAAGCTTGGGCTGCAAAAGGAAGAACCTCTCAAAGGGATAAAGGAGACTTTGGAGATCCTTGAAGATCAAGGTCTAAATATCCATCTTGTAGTAAAAAAGAAGTGATTTATCTTATAGCTTTCAGGGGCTATGAGATAAATGAGTGAAGAAGATCAGAAACAAGGAGAGAGAGTCATTACAAAGCCACCAAAACATCCGGGAAGAGTTGCGCAGGGGCACAAGTTGGCGGCACTGATGAAGAAGACGAGGAAGAAATGAAGCAACAAGAGGGTGCTGTAGAGACTGCAGTCAAAACCTCTTCTGGAGCAGGCCCGTACAGTCAATGGATGTCTACATGTATAGTGTAGGGACTTTAACCGTATTGGCGATAGGGGTTGGTATATGGTACAACTTTGGCAGAGGCAGAAATGAATCTCAAAGCCCCAGCCAAATATCGATACTTTGAAAATGCGGTAATAATAAATGACTACAAGCAACGTAACACCTAAAGAGAAGGAGATTTTGGATATGCTTTATGAAACAGTCGTAGACCTTGGTTTCACCTTTGCCTATGCCACGGCAGGTAAGAAATTTTTGGGTATAACAAGGCCATCTACAAAAATTGATACAAATGACTTTCTCAAAATGGTAGCGTACTTCGTATCAGGTAGGGCGTGAAATGGTTGTGAAGAAGGGATTGGTCCCCGCGAGTATCGTGCCAAAGCCTAAATGAGCGTCTAGTGAAATTTTTATTTGTCCCTGAGGGCAAATAGAAATCAATATGGAGGAGGGAGAATGTAATTGTTCAAAATGCTCAAGATCTCTCCCCTTGAACCAGTTCAAGATCAAGGGAAATGGTCAAACTAAAAGTACACGCATTCCTTGCCTTGATATAAAGAGACTGCCAAAGGAGCGCAAGCATCGCCCCGGCACGAGGTCATAGCCATCTGTAAGGCCCATATTGCAGCCCAGTTTTCCGATGGATATACCTGGGAGCTCTATGAATATTTAGTCGTTCACCATAAGATACCATTCAGGTACCAGGAAACTGGCAGGTCCTCAGCGTTTGCCGAGGTAGCTAAAGCATTACACAAGGCGTATACCGCAATAGTAAATGGAGATCAAAGGGGTAGAGGGTGCAAGCACATTTTAACCCCCGACAAGTTTAAGATTAGAGGTAATAGTCGAACCAAGATCTGTAAAAGTTGCCTGGATAAAGCGAAGGTGAGGCGGCGTACCAAATGCAAGCACATCAAGGACGTTAAGCACAAGGTAGACCCCTTGCCATTGATAGGAAAATTAGAGGGTCTAAACAGGATGAAGATTACCTGCTTTTGTATACCCTGCTCACATACAACATTATACTCCAGTACGCCGAACTCATCGGTTCCCCCGCAGTGGGGGAACCGGAGAGTCTTGCGGCAAAACGCAACGCGTCTTAAACCTCCTTGAAAATGAATATAGGAAGCACTTCCACAACATCATCATTTTGTGCCCTACCATACGCTAGAATACGACCTATTTCGATAGAGCCTCATTATGGAGGGACGACTACGTGTTTCTAATTGATCCTGGAAATGAGATGTTTGAATGGATCCAAAAATTATCCTCACTGTTGGCAGGAGAGGATACGTTGTTCGTGATTGACGACGTCATAGCTGATGAAACCTTCGACAAGCGGACACAACCCCTACTTGAATTAGCTATTTCAGGTAAGCACAGTTTGTAGCTACTCACGCAGAGCTTTACTGTATTACCCAAGAATCTGAGGAGGCAGAAGAAGGCCTTGTTTTTGTGGTACCCGCATGAAAAAAGTGATATGAAAATGATGGACGAGGAGACGAACATGATCTCCGATTGGTATGGTATAAAAACATGCCTGAAAAAATCCAAGCATGCATGCCTATATGTGAGGTTGGATCACCGTAGGATTTGGAAGATTCTCGAATGACCACGTTGAAATCCTCTGGCCAAGCATTGGTATATAGAAAATGTCTTCACAGCCCGCCTCATTTGACGGAATACCCGCAGAATCGATTGAGGCCTTGTTCAATAAACAAAATCAGCCCTTGCTCAAACGTCTAAATGCTAGACAGTATGGTCTTGATTGCCATATGACAATATCAAGGGGAGAAATGGAGGGTATTCTAGGTGTAGTCGGCGACTATACTCGGTCAGGTATGCTAGGAAGAGGTAAAAACCCGCATGGCATCTTTGTCACGCTTAAAGGCTCATTGGAAATTACGCACCGCTCTAGAAAGCCCAGGGCGGTACAACTAAATAAATGGTTGGCGGGAAAGGTGTGGAAAAATTACAGGAGGCAATCGAGGATAAGGATAATGCGCTGGCCTTCCTCAATGATGAAATTGAGGATAGGGATAGTCAGCTCATGGCGCTGGGAGATGAAATTGAAGAGCTACAGCAATGTGCCGTGCCCCACCTCGAAGATCCCGGAAAGGATAACAGTATGATCATTATCCAAAAGAACAACGACAATCCCTTCCAATACCTTGCCATTTGTGGTCAACAGGTGTATATAGCTCAAAAGATTCGGAAAAAGCTTGTTGACTACCCCAAGGGTGAGATCGTGGTACTGGCAGAGACCCCAAATGCTATTCTCCATTACAACTGACTTCGAGAACGTGGATGTATCGAAGTAAACCCGGAGAGGGTCAGGCATTTTAGACTTGGTGAACACTACGCGCATCAACGTCTCTTGGAGCTTGCGGGATGACTTAAACGGGCGCTAGTTTTAATACTCTTGAGGGTATTATTATTATAGGTAAAATTGAGGATGTTTCCCATTCCTCAATAACCTCCGGCGGTACTTGAACGTCCTCTTGGATCAGCATCAACTCATCTGACACAAAACTCCTTTCAAAACTGTCCTTTAAATAGTACAAAACACGGCTACCTGCTACTATACGGTCCAACCTGTAAGTATGTTTGCTGTAAAAGGCGTCGGTGGCGCGTCTTTTAGAGTTAGCGTGCTCTTCCCCGCGTTGTAGCAAATACAAGTACAGCCAATCCTCAGGTAGGGGTCTCTCCTCGGGATATTCTTCGCTTTTTGCAGGCGGTACCTCATCCATCTTAATTGCTTTGCTAGGCTTCATGTTTATCATGACATTCTTGCTATTGTTGAGGCTTTTGACGATACTGTACAGGTGGTTGACCCAAATGGTACTAGGTTCGCCAAAAACCAGCTCCTGTGCATCCTGGGCCTTAAAGAGCCTTTCCGCGAGTACCTTGTTGTACGACTCGATGGTGGCCCGCTTGATATCAACCCCCTTATCCTCTAGCAGCTTGGTTACATCCGATTTAAAATCAGAACCATTGTCGAACTGAAAAATCTTGGGGTATGGTAAAGGTCCTGCCCTGTAAATGTCCTTCAACATATCCGTGACTTCGCCGGCCTTTTTGGAACGCAATGGCCTCGCGACCTTGTATCTCGAAGCAACGTCAATCCCTGTCAGGATGTACTTGTAGGTATTGCCATACAGCTTGTCGTGGGGCATGTACAGTAAATCAAACTGGTGTATCTCATTCGGTGTTTTAATGGTAAAATGGGGGTAGTCTATACGCTTCGGACCCTTGATGTGTAGTAGCCAAAGGAGTTGTCTACTCAGCCAATGAGTAACCTTCTTTTTGGATAGGGCGCTCTCCTTCACGAGTAATTTGATGGCTTTCCGCCTGGTTCACACATTTTCTGGGGCATAGTAAATTTGAATTAGCTTTTTCGCCTCTTCCTCGGTAACGATATGTGATGATTTTTCTAACATGTTTATTATACGTCAAAAAAACGTTCCTAGAGGTACTTATAGACAACATAGCCTATTACCCATCCTGTTGCTGTTTTGAAGGGGTGCAAAGATCTTTCAATTGCGGGACCCTTTTCTCTGAAGCATTGTAGTATTGATACATGTCGTCATCCAGCTCTTTCAGGCTCTTCCCTGCCTTGAGCCCCATCTCCCTTTGCTTGGGGAACCAATCAAGCTTATCTTTCCGGGCTCTGATCTACGGCTTCGTCGTGCAGTTTTATCTCCGCCTCGTCGTGTCCTGAGAGCATACTGAATAGAAAATATGTGCCGGAGAATGCTAGGGCGTTGATTAGCGCGCCCCCTGCCATGATCATAAGAGTAGCCATCTCTCTTTATTTCAATACTCAACGTTTTGTAACCCACCTTCTAAAATATCCAGTTGTGCGTCCTGCAGAAGGTACACATAGCATATGAAATCCCCGGTTCTACCTGCTTTCTTGCTCATATGGAGGGTAATGCGGCCACTAAGCCTTTGCAGGGGTCTTTCGGAGCCATGTAGGGTATCGTCGGGAGAGGCTCCGAAATCGATAAACAGCAAATATTTCTCGTTGTAAAACTGGCCAATGGTGACATTGCTATCGTAGGCACCGAAAATGTTGACAATCTGTTCGAGGTGGTCCTTGGGTAACATGACATGGCTTTACAGTTCATTGGGCTCTCTCTTAACGGTGACGCTAATCTTTTCAATTTTTGGATTGTAAAAGACCTCGTTAACACCAGCATAGGGCTTCACTTTTCCAGGATCTATGAACAATAGCAACACACCTTTGAGACTCTTCGCAGGGGTGTCGATTTAAAGGTTGTATGAGGTATCTGCCTTTTTCATGATGACAACCTTGCTACGGAGTATGCGTTCATAAGGCAACGCTAGCCTTGCATAGCGTGACATCATGGCATTTGCCAGACCGCCGTGGCCGCCGTACCTCTATCTTTGCTCACGTTGCCGTAATACGCGAAATGTATGGCAAATTGCACCCTGTCATATAAACCCGCCGGATACAAGGGTAAATCCCTCGTCAACTCAAACATTTTTCCCAAGGGTATGTAAAAGGTGTTGCCATACGCGGCAACAATTGCCTTCTCCTCATCCGTCCCAACGTGGTCGCTAGTCTTGACTTGCAGGGCCCTGATGGTCCTGTCATTTGCATTGATGCCGTCCAAAATGAGGTTGTTTTCCCGATCAAATTTTAGCAGCTAGAGATCCCAGTACACTGTCAGAAGGCTGTAATCAGATATATTGTTCACTTCTTTGCCATTCAATGTAATGCGCCGATTCTTCACCAGGATTTTGCCTATATTCGACACGATCGTACGTGTTGGTCCCTGTTAACATTAGGTTGAATAAGACCTTTAGACCGCCTGTAAAAATTACATCATTCTGTGGCATGTTTGGCACATCAACATAGAGGTCCTCATTCTGGTTGATGGTTGAAAGTATATGACTAATCTGAACTCGTTGTTTCCGGTCTTTGATACCAAAGAGCTGCTTCGTTTCTGCGTATGGGTCCAGGGTCGTTCCGAATGTACTCATGTTTATTATATAGATGGAAATCTTTTAATAAAATGGCTGATAATCTGATATTTACGCATGAAAATGATCTTGATATGGGTGGGGGGATGATAAGGATGATACACCATCGAGACAGCAACTCCCGGCTGGGGTTGAGTACGGAGTCGGCCGAGACTATACTTTATAAATCGAAGGTTGATGGTCTCTACACGAATTATGACAGGTTTAGAATGGATGAAGAAAATCAACTTGCCGTTAAAAAGATTGTGACGAGGAAAAGATCCCTACCGGAAATGGTACTCACATTGCATGATGGTACCTTACCAACTATTGCACAGCTCAGCAAGAGGCTAGGTAGCACGCGTATGAAGGCCATAGGTTTTGATGATTATCAAACACCCAGCAAGGGTAGTAGGGCGACGGCCCAGAAACTCGCAAATAAGGTAAATGTTCTCGTATTGAATAAGGGTGATGAGAAGGAGGAGGGTAAAGAGGAGGAGGGTGAGATGATCCAGATGGAAACAATAAAAGGTATTCAAAATTTTGCATATGATGGGGTTTTTTTGATACTTTATGTGCTGGCATCGATGATGTTCAGGATATTGATATACGAGGATTAAAACTCGAAATTGAAACCTTACAGAATAATATCAAGGAGTTGAAGGGTAAAATTATTTCATATAGTAGAGAAATCAATACAAAAGAGGATAAAGTGAAAAAACTGAAAAAACAGAAGGCCAGGAGGCAAAGGGATAAGGATATCACCGATCTTGAGAAGGATATTGAAAACTTGAATAAGAATAGGAAGGTTGCACTGGGTAGACAAGGACTACTTTCCTCCAAGATTCTTAAGCATCTGGAAAATATCAAGGCCGAGTTGATGATGAATTGCCGGAGATGACATGCGTTTGCTGGAGAAGCTTAAAATCCTTTTCAGGGAGCAGGGTATAACTATAGCGAGTATAGTGTCCGCCATTGGACTGTTGATAAGCACCATCGTACTCTCCGTCACGGGAGCAAGTGCCGCGGTGGGTGCTACAGGGGGAATTGCAGCGGCAGGTGGTGGAAAAAGAGAAGTAACTTGAAAGGCTCGGAAACTTTCTGAAATATCTGGCAGGCAAGGCAGGCGCTGCATTATCCGGTTTCATCGGTACCGTAGTCTACTCCGTTCTGAGGATAGCGTCAACTATCGTAAAATATGCGGCCAAGCATCTGTACATGGCCATCGCGGCTGCTGCCGGGTTTGTCGTGCTCTATGTTGGAAAGGTGTAATATGAACTATTTTTTAAGCCATATGTAGGTGATGATGAGCCCTACCCCTGTTATAATCATGGCAGTCTTGGTATCCTCATGCTGGTTTTGTGTTGGTTGTCAATGCGATGTAGTATGATCTGGAGGTGGTATGGTATGTTTTGTGGTATGCTTGGGAGGTGTGGTATGTATAGGTGGCATAGTATGCTTAGGTGTGTTGATGGTATGCTTGGGCGGTGTAGTATGCTTTGGGGGTGATTTGACATCTGCCGCATGCTTGACAATAGGCTTGTTATTCACATCAACTTTTACCCCCACACTTACATTGGCAGGTGCGATCACAATATTGTTATTATACCTTACAATCTTGCCTATGCGCAGGTTTATATCGGAGGGAAGCATGCATACGCTTGGCATGACAGCAAAGTTTACCGCAGTCTGGGCATATTGCAGCACCTGTTGGAAATCGGTGATGTCATGGCCTACATTCTCTTGACGCTGTACCATTGCCTCAAATTTTTGCAGTAAGATTTGCCTTGCCGTGTAGTTATCGGCACCTGATCCAATTAGAGATGCTTTGAACCCTGCTTGCGACCCCAGTAACCAGACCAAGTAAACCCGAATACTCTCGCCCAATCACCATCAATTTGCAGCCACCATCTCCCGTTTGTCAATGACGACATGACAGCTTTAAACTTGTACAAAGCATTGGCATCTGCACCGTATTTGCAACATACCTGTACGTATCCGGAGGTGGAGTAGGGGTTTTTGTACTGCGAGAACCCATCGTCATACGGCATGGGGACCTTCATTCTTGTCAGGACACGACGCATGTGGTAATAAAGGTGCAATTTAAAGATCGAGTTGACAAGGGGTATCGAACCCGTCATGTGCTTGGTAGAGATGCCTAATGCCGTCGTTGCGCAATGGGTAGCGAAAAGAACGTGGATTTTCCAATAGTCCAACGCTTGGCGTGTCCAACCTACTCTAACAGGGTCATTCAGCAGATTGGTAGGGATTTTGATGGCATACTTCGCAAACTTAGGGAATGCCACCTCAATGTGCAAGTCCGTCGATACATACAGGCCCTGATGCTCCAAGTTGGTTACACAAAGTTCCCATTCTCCCCTGTTACTTTTGTACCTTGCCTTGGGGTTGCATGAGTATATGTTCATCTTTGTTTTAAGAAAGGATGAAGCAACTCTACATTGCCGATATCGAAAAGCCTACGATATTTGATGACTACCTAAGGCAGGACACAAGAATTGCCTTGAAATTGATAAGTATTCGACCCGTGTGGCTGAACCTTTACAGTGACAAAGAAATCGTCATCCGTAAAGTAGGGCCCGACCAGGGGGAGATTAGGATTGAAATCATGAACGGCCTGTATAGGAGCGAGGATTTGGCAGCCATTGTGAACAGTCAGACACAGGAGACGATTAAGCTGTTTGTCCTTAAAAATGGACTTTGCAGGCTCCGTGTCAGTGACGGGTACTCGGTGGTGATTCATCGACAGCTGCAAGAGCTCTTGGCTCTACCCTACGATCCTGCGAAAAAGTATTATATGAAGGGTGATTATGATGCATACTATAGGACTGATCTTTACCATAGATTGAGGCTTGTTTGCCCTTAGTTGGACGAAGACGACTGCATACTTGAGGGTAAAATTCTGGCCTTGCTCCCCACCAAAGAATTAAACACTTAAGGGATATGCTGACCTGGAGTTTTGACACCCCAATCTACCTTCCTTTGAAGGGATCCACGGACCGTCTCGAATTGATGTTAACGGACGTATATCACCATGAGAAGAACGTTTCGTTCAACGGCTTCACAATGCATTTGCTGATAGAATAAATGAGCGATTTAGCTAAGCTGTACCCAAATTTACCGAGTGCACCTGCGGAGGACGATACCATCCACGAAAGCCAAATATAAAGACTCAAAAAAATTGATGATATTGAGAAGTATCTACGAAATGAGATCAAGGAGCGGGAAAAGCTTGCGAAGAAGTGAGAGATGCATGGGACGTGGGTACGCTTCTGTGACCACGGTCTGCTTGGCGTGAGCGTGATTACATCCGGGGTTAACATTGGGGCCATTGTTTCAGGCTTAGGGGTCCTCCTTGCTATAGCGATGGGAGGGCTGACGATTGGCTCCAGGATAGATCAAGCAGGTCTTAGAAACGCTTCAAAAAGGCTTGGTGTCAAATCCAAGAAACATGAAGGTAAAGAATCAGTGATCAGTGACTACGAGTACAGCCTGATTAGCCGTGGAAAGGAAAGGTATATGCTGTTAAAGGAACAGATGCGACAGCGTTTTAATCGTATTGTGAACTCCATCAATGAACAAGAGCGTGCCCAGCTAGTTGCGAAAAGCCGGGATGAAGGGAGGAAAGAAATGCATGATGAAATTTTAAAACACGTTCGACCTGCGCAGCATGCAAGCGGGACCTAGAGTTCCCACCTAAGTATAGACCCTAATTTGAAATATTTTAGAGGTCTTGTGTGGCCTATAAAATATTTAGTTTTTAATCCTCGCTCAGAAGCCATTCCTTTTTAAAGTCCTTATATCGACATTCGATGTGTACTTGGGGGTAGTAGTTTTTACCTTGCACATACACCAATGAAATAGCCAGGATGGTACCGGCTTGGCATAGCTCATCATAGAGTACTGGCATACCGTAGAATTTGGTCGTGATCGTATCCTTGTAGTATTTGAGCTTAGTATGGTACCCTACTATATACCTTTGATCCTTACCTCCATTAGCAGGAATGGGATCCGATACTGTTAGATAGTACATGTTGATATCATTGATGTCCGTAAAAGTAACAGCAAATGAGTAGAATAATTTAGGCTTGACAAGCTCATTCTCAAATCGTAGCATCTTCCTTATTGTATTTCGAACGACTTCAGAGATTTGCGTGCCATTGTACATGCGCAACCACCCCCATTATATGTGATATATTCATAGTAGCAGTACCAACACAACATTTTACCGTGTACAAGGAACCGGCGCCCGCAGGTACATCTATCATACTCGTCAAGTACCCCTTTACAGTCCTCACAGTGCTCCATTTATTCTATAGTCTTCAAGACGATCCTTTAGGCATTGAATCTTCCGTTCATTATCCTTCTCCCTCTCTGATTCTTCTACCAATGCCAGAGCCATAAGCGGGAGGGAGATACCAATGCCAGCCATAAAAGTCATGAATGTTGCAGTTCCGAAAATATCGAATTTTGATTGCTGACAGTTAATGCACATTTATTATAGTAGTATTATCTTACAACCTTGTTGCAAGATAACGTTAGCTTCAAATCAACTCCAAAAGTTCCTCTTGCGTCAAGTTGCCCCCAAATCTTCTGAGGCCTCTCCAGTCCGGAGCAGGCCTTCCTTTGTAGCGCCTTTTCAACAGCCACAGCGACATTCCGTACAAACTATCATACACCTTTCGCTCTTCCACATAAGCCATCTCCACAGAAGTAGCCCTCGTACATGTACTTACCATCATTGCTCATATGGGCAGCCATGTTTCTTTGACATGAAAAAAGACAGATTTCCTCGCATGTTTTGTACTTACTTGTGGAGGGTTGCATCCCATTGGGCACCTGACTTTGTCGCATAGTTCTACAGAGCACCAGTAACAGAGTACCATTTTATATACATTTCAACAACATCAGAGGATTCCACTTACATATTGGACACATGTTGATGCGCATGTCATGTGTTTTGAACTTGCTTGGCACAATCCTTAGCAAGCAGGCATGATATTCAACGGCTTTGTTGCACATGTCCTTTGTCTTGAAGTGGTTGGGGAGAAACCAGAATATCTCATGGTCCACTAGGAAAGTCTTGTCGCACATGTCCTGCGTCTTGAAAAAGTATGGTACCCAAGCTAGCATGTCTGGCATCTTTTCTACGGCCTTATTGCACATATTACACATGCCTTGCGTCCTAAATTGATCCATCCTCTCCCTGCTTACACAATTCAACCTTGGAAGGTGGACGTTTATTCTCATCTTGATTGCGCATGCGTTGATTATTGATGATTATTAGTATCACTAGGGAATTCCCCTGTGCTAGAATTTTACTCCTATTTGTATGATTTCATGACGTCATCACTCATTAGGGACTTACCCCTATTCGGCACTGCATGCGTTGGGGACTTACCCTACTAGGTACTGGATATACATGGCTAAGCACCGCATGGTACTGGATTTGTTGTGCGCGTGCGCGACTGTGCTAGAACATACATTTCCCTATCTCTAATGTAGCAATGAAAGAACATTCTCCCTTACGCTCTTACGTAAAAAAATACGTTCATGTGAATGTAGATTAAGAAAATTCTTTTTCTTTTGCTTCTGTGTAAGCTCTCACGTGTTCACCTATAGATATACTGGACCGTTTATGTAGGTTCCAAAACACACCTTTCCATAAGAATTCAGTTTACAAGAATAAGTGCTCAAAAGAGTTAAAATACAATCAAATTTTAAAATCGATTGATCCACTTTCTATTCAGCGAGAACATTTTAGCCCGTTTTCGGGAGATTAATTTGCAAAAATACTTTTAACAATTCCTTTAGGAGCAAACCAAAGTTATTTCTTAAAATTCTTATATAAGTTGTCGAATTAGCATTTATCAAACTTTTTTTCTGTTTATTGACCCGCACTGAAACTTTGTGGAAAGATGTGTGGTTACACGAATTCGTAACAATTATTACTTTTAAGGTTTTCCATCTAAACAAAAAATAGAAGATTTTATAAATCCTAAGAAAAAAAATTGAAAAACTTTGAAATGGTGAACATATGGTTTCTAAATCACAAAAGTTTACGCTTAACAACGCAACGTTGATACCAAGAATAACTTCTTCTCCCTCCCGCTCTACCTAAAACATCAAAAATGTTTTAGTATGAATCCTTGAAATCACAATAACTCGGGCAAACGTTACTTGAAATTGTTAAGACAAGCAAGTCAGTGCAAAACACTTTTTCTATTTCTACTTTTTTGCGTGAAACGAAATTAGACAATCAACTTCGCCCTCATGTTCGCCATCACAAATAAATTGAGATTATAAACATTGCTAGCAAACTACGGAAAGCCGCTAAAAATAATGTCATAGTCGAATTTTATCGCTGTTTATGCCTGAGAGGACAAAAAAGCTTACCCTCACACAAATCACTTTCTTGAACATGTATACGATACACTGTTACGAAACTGGAGCACTAACGCTTTTATACATTGCTACGTCTTTCCTTCTTAGAGTCCAAATAAATGAATTCTGCCTTTCCGTCAGAAATCAAATTGAAAACTCAAGCAAAAAAAATAAAGAAGAAAAATAAATGGTGCAATGCATATATTTATAATGACTAGTAATTTTTCTCATGGCTAGTAATTTTATTGTTGTGAAAGTAGTAATTGTTTGAACATCTGCTTCTTGCCGATAAAGTAAGTTCATTATTTGCAACCTCGTTCCAGGGTTTCTTGCCTTGTTGACATCGAGGTCGGTGGTGAAGAAACCACTGGTACAGACTAGTAAGTTCTGGAATGTCACTGGTTTACACTTGACATAGATAATTTATCCACGCGTCATAAAATATGCAACGATCAGTATATCCCAACAAAATCAACTTACAGTAGTAAAGGAAACGAGCATTGATTTTTAAAATTCGCTTTTTCAAAAAAATTCAAGCCAACGTTTTTTCATTCTTATACATAATTTACAAGTGTATAAAAAAACATTTCCAAAGATATTAAACTTATCTGGATTTTTTTATTGAAGAAGATAAAAAAGAATTAGAAAAACACATACACGTTTCACTAAAACGACCTTATTTACAAAACTACTTTGTTCCCAGTTCCATTTCCACGTGATTTAGAATCGTGATACACGTGTGTGGTTTTTTTGTATAACAGCCTCGATTTGAAGTTACGCTACTTTTTTACAAAGTGTGTTTCTTTACTTCAACCTTCATTTCATGACGTATATTACATTTTGAGCACAATTTAAGTAGCCGCAAAACGCAAAAACACCCTTCCTAGATAAAACTATAGGCTTGCTCATGAAATTTAACCCACAGAGCTTTTATAGTTTTGTAAATAAAATCCAAGGTGTACAAGACAGGACACAAAAACAAAAAACACTGTGATAAAGTCTTCAAAAGATCACGACTATACAATATTTCTAAATATTAAAATATTATTCGCAAAACGTGAGTAATGGAACGGAACAAAACTCGAATTTCTTTTTATTTTGATTAGCGATTTTTATTCTTCCTTGAACTGGAGATTACAAACTCTTTTTTTTCTTGCAAGAAACGGATTGTGACGACGTTACATTTTAGAAATATAAAGATAGTTAACTAAGTTTCTTCGTGGATATCAAATTCAGTTTCTCTCAAACGAAAGCTTAGACGCAAATAAATGTCGGAGCAAATCCGTAAAATTCTAATCCACCTCATAGTAAACTCCGAATTACAATCAACCAATGAGCACAAAGCTCTTAAATAATACAATAATTTATTATATTTGTTCGGCTCAATGAGGCCATTCGCGCTCAAAACAAAAGATTTCCCGATTTTGACCAAATGCGCAAAAGAACAATAGAATTAACCAATCAAAAAGCGCGGTCAGTATTCTGGCCGCAGTAAAATCGTTTGCGACCCAGCGTAATCTTTTTCAACTTACTATTCTGATTTCCTGGTGGTAAAAAAAATTACGCTGGGTCTGGCTATTAGGTCCAGGTTATTAAGGTTTTATACTCAAGAGAATATGGCGGCCGAATCGGCCATACAGAACAGAATACAGAACAGAATATAGGTATTGATTTCAATAGCTCTATAGAAGATCTATCATCTCATTTTATTAGCTTAATAACCTCATGACGTCATAAGTGTAACTGGTGAAAAAAATTAAAACTCAGGCAGATCTTGAAGGGCAAAATAAATCAAAAAAGGGTGTGAAATATCTGGTTGCATTGTATTTACTTTCCGACGTTTGATTCACTTGCTAACCCTTCCAAAGCATTTGTGTCTATCAATTATATTTTTCTCCAGTAAAAGGAATTAGTAATTGCTCTTATGAGCAAAAACACCCATTTAAAAATTCCTTTTAACGGATTTGTAACTTCAATCGAGGCCAATTTTTTTCTTGCTTTAGAAGATGTTTACAAGTTTGTTAAACACAACTTCATATTTCATTTTAATTTTGTATTTATAGGCAAACTTTTAATCTTAGACTTTTTGTTAAGTTTTGTAAGTTGCTCCAAAAGTTTAAATCTCGGTTACTTATCTTTAAAGATTTTAAGCCTAAAATCTCAGCCTGTCTTCTAGAATTGGCTTTATACAAAAACGTATAATGCTCCGTTATTGTTCTTATAACCAGTTAAGCAGTGTCAAAGCTTTTATTTGAGCTAGGAGGATAGATCCTGCAAGTAAAACAATCATACGATTCTGGCGGGTAATAACTCATACAATTCTCGCGGTGGGTGAAATAGCCTCAACCTTGCTTTTTGTTAAATATACTCTTAACCGTTTTAAAAGTCGCTGTTACTACAGAAAGAATGACGGCTGATTCATAATTAAAGTATTTTATCGCAGACTTTTTAGCTTAGGTTTTCATCTGTTTTTACAACTTCCTTGAATTTAAACGCACATCATGAACTTGTTCGTAAAAAGTTTGAAAAAGTATTAGCCATATTCCTAAGTGAGCGTGGCGGTTGTGCCTACTCTACCCTATTTGTAGTATTTATCTATCATCAGATAAAAAGTATTCTTCTGATAAAAGAAGCTAATCACATATAAACATAAAGTCTGATATCAGATGCTGTGACGCCATCTTGGATCGTGTTTTGAGAGCCAGCCGAAACTCACGGCATCCGATATATACCTAGTAAAATATATTACAATCCCTCTTTTTCTCGAAGTTATTGTTGTTGATTTCTTGATTGTTTGTTTTATAACATGTTCACATATTTGCTTTTCAACTCAGTTCCTCTGCACGTACATAAAACGTTTTTGTTCTTCAGCTATACACATCGGTCTTTTACTATATACATCGTATCGTTCGTCTGCTATATATATACATCGTTTATCATTATCGTTCTTGTTATCATTATCTTGTTATCGTTCTTATTTTTTCTCTAAGTCTTCTTCTTGCGCTTCGGATTGATGATGACGTAACGCTCTGTAGTTTTTCTTTGTCGTTTCGGGTAGGTTTTTGCACCGTTCTTGTGGTTTTTCTTTTCGTATAGATCTTCTTCTTTGTTATGGCCATCATTCGGTTTAGATTGTTGGTTCTCATCAAAATTCGCATTGCTTGAGCAGGTGCAAGGGTCTGCCCTGTTTCGCGCGTTAGAAACACTCGATTGCTTACCCTTCGCAGATCTATACAGTTTCGCGTGTCCGTTTGCTCGTAGAAACGTTTTTCCTTCCTTGTTTCGAACCATGATGCTTCGTTTGTATACTTTAATGATGGTGAAGACTTCCTTTAACCAGGGCGGTGAAAGTTTGTTTTTGTTGTCGGTAAGATTTTTCAACAATACCTTTTGTCCGACTTCAAAAGTGACAGTTTTTGCCTTGCGGTTCTGGTCGGTGTTTTCCTTGGATTTCTGTTTGTGCTTTTCATCATTCTTGTTTACTTCTATATCCAATTCACTGTTGCTTTTCACAAGTTGACTAACGTCAGGAAGATCATTCGTTAGCGGTCTACCGAACATCAGTGTTGCAGGTGGAACTTTAGTTACGGTATGAGGTGTGGTTCGGTAACTCAAAAGGAATGTGTCAAGAGTTTTACGCCAATCCTTTCCAGTGATGACAGCAGTTTGATTGTGTCGCTTCAATGTGCGGTTAAATCTCTCAACCTCACCATTAGCTTGTGGCCAGTATGGAGTTGTACGCCGGTGTTTTATACCATGTTGTTGAAGGTATCGGCTGAATTTGAAGGACGTGAATTGTGAACCGTTGTCAGTTACAATTGTTTTTGGATAACCAAAAATACTAAAGGTTCGCTTCATAACATTTATTATGTTTTGCACACCAGTGTTCTTGATAGAAGAAACTATTGGGTATCTGGATCTGTAATCAATCAAAACTAACAGGTTGTCACCAGAGGGATAAGGGCCTTGAATGTCCATTGCAATAGTGTTCCAAGGTTGTTTGGGAATTTCTGTTGGTTGTGACGGTTCATGCCTGGTGGTGGAGGGTGCAGTTACTTGGCAGGCATGACAGGTAAGTGTTAGATCTTCGATTTGTTTGTTCATCAGCGGCCACCAAACTTTTTCACGTAATAGTAGTTTAGTTTTGGTTGTTCCTTGATGCGTAGCATGTGCTATCTGCAACATTTTCTGTTGTAGAGTGCTTGGGATGACAATTCGTTGTCCTTTGAGTAAAATGTTATTCACAAAGGATAACTCATGCTTTGCATGTCTGTATGGATTCAAAGCAGAATCTTTTGGCCAGGCCTTCGAGTTAATGGCTTTGGTGACTTTTTGAAGAATGATGTCTTTTGCAGTTTCATCTTGTATCTCTTCGATATTGCAGCTTTTAGGTACTGCTTCTGCTGCTGTAAAGTTGATAAAGGATTCAATTGAGTCGTCAGTTTCTCCTTCACTGTCTGTACAAACAGGGTCTCTTGATAGTATGTCAGCAGCATTTTTGGCACCAGAAATGTATTTTAATTTGTAGTTATACCCTTGTATGCGAAGAAGCCATCTCTGGATCCTCGGTGGTGGAGATGTGGAAGTTGGTGACATTACGTGCAAAAGACTCTTGTGATCAGTGGTGATATCGAAGTCACGGTCATATATGAAAAAGTGAAAGTGTGTGCAGCCAAAGGCAACTGCAAGAGCTTCTCGTTCTGTTTGTGAGTATCTCTGTTCAACAGGTGTTAATGCTCTACTTCCATATGCTACCGGCTTGAAGTTTCCATCTTTCTGTTTCTGTGTAAGTATGGCACCAAGACCATACGGACTTGCATCAACAATTATGTCTGTTTCCGCCTCAGGATTGTAAAATGCCATAGTTTCAGAAGTGCAAAGTTTTTCTTTGAGTAAATCAAATGATTTCTGTTCAAGATCTGTCCATATGAATGGTGTATTTTTCTTGGTGAGTTTCCTCAGTGGAGCTGATAATGTACTGTAGTCTTTGATGAACTGACTGCAATAATTTACTAGACCAAGAAAGGATCTGACTTCTGTCGATGTTGTTGGTGTTTTGAATTTGTTGACTGCAGTGACTTTGGAAGGGTCTGGAGATATGCCATCTGTTGTGAGAGTATATCCACTAAATAAAATTTTATTCTTGCTAAACTCACATTTTTCTGGGTTGACACGCAGGCCATTCTCAGAAAGATTACGAAGAACCTTATCGAGATTGCGGTCATGCTCAGCTTGTGTTTTTCCCCAGATAAAAATATCATCAGAGATGTTCTTTGCCCCTTCACAATCAGCAATTACCATTTCAATATTTTTCTGAAAATGTTCAAAGGCACTTGAAATACCATATATGAGACGCTTGTATCTGAAAATTCCTTTATGGGTAATGAAGGCAGTAATGTTTCTGCTTTCTTCGGCTAACTCAGTTTGATGGTAGCCTTCTCGCAGGTCAATTTTTGAGAAGACAGTGGCTCCATTTAATAATGGTAGGATTTCTTCCAGTTTTGGAATAGGATGCTTCTCTCTGATAATGGCAGTGTTTGCTCTGCGCATGTCCACACACAATCTAATTTTGCCATTTTTCTTAGGTACTGCGACAATTGGTGAAACCCACGAAGTTGGTCCATTAACTGGCTCAATGATATCTAATTTCAGCAGTCTATCGAGCTCTGCTTCAACTTTCTTTCTGGTGTGAAACGGCAGTCTCCTAGTTGGTTGCTGGATGGGGGTGACATCTGGATCAATATGGAGTTTCTGTTTGAAGTTGTTAAGTTTTCCCATTCCTTTGAATACCTTGTTGTTTTTGTTGAGGACTTGTTCTGTTGATACTGGTATGCCTTTTGACAGACTTCTGCTACCTAACTGGAATGTTCTATGGTTGATGGGTGTTGTAGCTGGTCCAATTCGTAATAGATCTAGCTGCTCAGCTGTTTTGTGACCAAGTAAATTGCCTCCTTGACCAGGTATTACGTAGAATTTTGCTAGTATTTTATGGTGATTTGCTGCAACTGTAGCTTTGAAGGTACCAGTGATTGGGAGCTTCTTAGTAGCATTGTATGGGTAGATTCGGGCATTGGATTTCTGAAGCTGGATGTTGCTGAATAAGCGTTTATAGGTTCGAAAATCGATGATATTTGTTGTGCTTCCAGAATCAATGATAGCAGTCATTTCGCTATTGTTTACTAGAACGGGGAAGTTATTTGACTTCGTAGTGTTCATCTTGTATAGGTAGATATCCTCATCTTCGTCATCAGAGTTTTCATGGTTGGTTTGATGAACTTGCTGTTTATTTTTGGTGCGGCACATTTTTGCAAAATGTCCTTTAATACCACATTTGTTACATGTTTTATCTCTTGATCTCCGACATTCATGACTTTTGTGGTTCTTCATACCACAGCGACCACATTCTGGTTTGTTGAATGATTTGGTTGGGTTGTTCCGATGTGGTGGTGCATTGTGTTTCCTATGGCTACGATGAGGTGGTCTACGCCCATGTAGTTTGTTGATTTGTTCAGAGCTTTCTTCTTCAGTGTCATGTTGTGTTTGTTTACCATTAGCTATTTCTTTGTTTTGGTGTTCTGCAGATTCAAAAAGTCGTCCAAGGTCCTGTGTTTTCTGGAGATTCAAATCAGTTTCCATAAGTAAACGTTTGCGGAATTTAATATTCGATGTTTTTGCTATGACCATGTCTCGGATTTCATTGTCAGTTTCTGATCCATATTCACAATATAAGGAAAGTTGTTGTAGACGGGTAATGAATTGATCCGTACTTTCCCCTACTTGTTGTGAGGCTTGGTGAAATTTATGCCTTTCGAAAGGTATGTTCTTTTTGACTGAAAAATGTTCATCAAATTTATGGAGGGCTTCTTCAAATGTTGTTCCAGGATCAGAGAAAGTTTCAAATATTTCCTGGCATTTAGGTCCAATCATGTGGAGTAAAATTGCCCTCTTTCTTTCATCATCCCTAACTCCACTTGCTAGTATGTAGTATTTAAGACTGGTCTGCCATTTCGTCCATCGTTGACCAACTGAAGTCGGTTCTCCATTTGGGTCAAAGGGTGGTATGGCTGGAAGTTGCAAAACGGACATGCTAGCTGCACAGAAATGCTCAGAGCGCGCGCACAAGTATAACTATCGCTTGAAATTACAAAGGACAGCCTAGCAAAGTTTCCTTTCGCACAGTAAGAGTCAACAAAATTTGTTGTTTTGATTCGAAAATTCACACGTCTTGTTTCACGCGAGATTGCTTTGTAATTATGAAATATACCTCTCCATGAGTTCTTGGAATCCTCGTCGCCAATTTGTAGTATTTATCTATCATCAGATAAAAAGTATTCTTCTGATAAAAGAAGCTAATCACATATAAACATAAAGTCTGATATCAGATGCTGTGACGCCATCTTGGATCGTGTTTTGAGAGCCAGCCGAAACTCACGGCATCCGATATATACCTAGTAAAATATATTACACTATTGTTTGAGAGATTTTTGTATTATTTCCGACAAAAAGCATCCAATAAATTTTGCTTTTATTTTTTTGGTCGATATTTAATCCACTTAAAAATCATGCAATAAAAGTTAATACAAGCGAAATAGATTTAAACGTTCGCATTAGTAGAATAACTAGCAGTGCGATGGAGAGCGAAGTCAAATGTAATCAGGTGAAATTAATGTGCAGGGAAAAACGCTTGCTAGCAAGCAACAGCCAAGCTGTCTGATATATTGTGTTTAAAAGATCACGACTAAACCATTTCAAAACATTGGTCAATATACAACCCTTATATCAACTTTGGTAAAACTTGGAATTTATTCCTAATTTTGTAATCTCGTCACCAAGTCTCTTCATCTTTTTTGTTCGTTTTGATAACGAGGTGAAAACAGGAGATTTTTTTGAGACTAGGTTGCATATTTCCGGGTAAACAAGACACATGTTGCAAAAAGTTTGAAAAAGTATTGATAAAAAGTAAATAGAAACTACTCGAAAAAAAGATTTGTTGTTTAAAGAAAAATATATTTTTTTGTTGATGAAAAGATGCCGTTTTAATTAAACTTTCATGCTAGGCAATTTCTTTCCCAATCTTCTTCTATTCTTCTGTGCTAACTGTGCCACAACGCGTAAACGAAACCTGGGGATGAGATTAATTTGATATGTTATACGTTTATTAAACATTAAAATACTTATTTATCGTAATTGTTTATTTGTGAACCTGTCTTTTGAATACGGTGTATATTGCTATCATCTCTCTATGAAGATGCAAAAGCTGAAAAAATATCCCTTTGCATTGTTATTTGTTTATTTATTATTATCTATGTCACAAAAATATAAAAAATAATAATTAACTGCACAAGAATGATAGTAAAGGTATCTAACGTTAAACTTGCATTGATCTTAATTAGTGCTTGATTTTAAAAATTTATCTAAGAAAGAGTCATGCATTCATGCAATGTTCTGTTCATTTTTCTACTGATTTCCTTGACACATGGATTTGATATCACTGAAGAAACGACATTGGAGGACTTGTGCAATATCTTTCATGTTCCAAAGGTGAATTGTACTTGTGAAGTTATACCCGAAGTGTGCAACTTGTTGATAAAAAAGAACGACACATCTGTAGTGATTGTCCAACACGAATGTGATATTCTATACCATTCCATACAAGAAAGTATCAATATTTTCGCTGCAGTAGTTGGTATCATCGGTAACTCAATTGTCGTGATGGTTACTGTGCAGTTTTGGGACAAAGCTACAAGATGTCACCAGTTAATTGGAGGGTTGGCAACTCTTGATCTAGCTTTCTGCCTGATACAATTATTATTCTCCATTCCACGACTATGGACATGCAAATGGCCGTATGGGTTGGCCATGTGTAAGTTTCTTTTCGCTGGGGTAAACTGGTGTCAGGTGACTGCGCTTGGATTTATAGGGATCATTGCTATTGAAAGATACATTGGGATTGTTCATCCATTCAGCAAAGGTTTATCGCGAAAGTGGATTTTTATTTTAATTGGCTGCAACTTTTTTTCCGCCATCCTTTTTGTGACACCGTCTTTACTATACTTGAAAATTTCAAGGTTTGGTATATGTCAAGAACATTGGCCTGCTGAATACAGCTCGTTAATATACACATGGTCGTGGATGGTTATTTATTTCCTCATCCCAATTATATGCATAGCTTGTTTATATTATCGAATTCTTACGGTTTTGATAAATGCAGCAACGGTTAGCGTTAGTGGAAATGACTATTTTCAACGAAAGAGAGTGAACGAAAATAAACGAATAATGGCTATTCTCGTTACTGTATTAGTGGCTTTTGCACTGCTTGTTTTTCCTAACAGATTAGCCTGGGTAATTATTGAACATATTGGAGTCAACAACGTGACGAAGGATACCTATAGAGCGTTGAATTTATTTGGTTTTATTCCTTATTCTTTCCATGTCGCAGTCAATCCAATTATTTACTCACTCATTGATGCAAATTTTCGGCAAAAAGTGAAAGCGTTGTTCCGTAGGATGGTAGAAATGAAACTCCAGTCTTCTTCAGGTAAAAGTCAATCCACTGAACTTAACACCAATTCGCCTGTAACACAAACTAGACACCTATGAAAGTAAAAAAGGGAAAACGCGGAAATTTTTGAAAAGATTGTCCAAGAGTGTGTTCACATCTTTTCTGCAGTGGCTATTAGACATTATTTAAAACCGCGGTTATAGTCAAAGAGCGCCAAAACATTTTGTTTATTGAGCCAAAGAACGCAAAGAAGCTTTTTTATATGTATATACGTATAGCTTATATGTATAGTTTGTCAATCCGATGTAAAAAACATAAATTAGAATTGAAATAGAGAACAAGTCTTTTCTTGAATTCCCTAAGAATAGCAAATTACATGAACGAAGAATTGTTGAATATGTGTATACAGCTAGTTCCCAGTAATCTTAGAAGGAATGTGGCAGTAGATGATGAACACCGGTTCGCGCAAATTCACGTGGAATTCCAGCCCAACTTAACTTAAATAACAGAAAGAAAAGTGAAAGCATTTTCATTTTATGTATATATTTCAATGTTTGATAAATAAAATAACAAATCCATAAATAAACTGTCAAAACATAAAACCAATTTTAAAAAAACCACGAAACAATCTAATTCGTGATATTCGTTGTTTATTTACTTTCCAATTTACTTGTTAATTTCTTCCGTTTAGTTGTTGGAAGGGGATTGGGGAAGCAATTTCATTTTATTGTAAAATTCGGGGTTAGTTGCAATAAACTTTTAAGCACGGTTTCATCGACAGCCCTTTCGCGCTTTTGTGATGAAAAGGGACTCAGTGTAGGTGAGAAAAATTGTATGCATCCTTCCGCTTTCCCCAATTTTTTTATTTTTTGACTAAGGGATGTAAAAATGCCCTCTATTTTAAGGCAGGTTAGCCTTCAAACCAGAAAAAACATTATAATGCACTCATGTAATTTCCAGACGACATTTTTGCAGATTCTGACATCATAACAACGTTACTAAGATTTCAAGGTTGTTACGTATAGTTAAAATTTTTATATGCAAAACTTGTATCTGTATTTATATTTTATGTAAATATTTAAACTTTTATAAAAGGTCCAAACTAAGAATACGCCACATTTTTACTAACAAAAGCAGGGTGTAAAAAAACAACTACATACCTGAAACGAAAGAAAAGCACATGGCGCAGATATCTTAGAAACTGCGATTAAAACCCACCCTTTCCCTAACGTAAAAACAACAAAAACAGCAACAAGAAAACGATAACAAAAAGATTTGCACAAAACAAGTTGTTAAGATTTGTAAAAAGATATTCTTTGTGAGCAACAACTATTCTAGACTTATTCATACCAATTAAGTTACTCCTCTTCAATAGCACTTAAAAGATAAAAATAATTTTGACACCCATTGTGTCAGGATGGAAATGCGGGAAGTATGCCACCAAATGAATTATTAGTAGTGCCACCAGAGTTCATACTTTCTTCTTCTGGGTTTTTACTCGAAAAAACACTACAAGTGTTTTGTAGTTCACTTGTCATACATGAAGTTGTTACGCTCGATGAAATATTAGACGGAATAAGGGTGTTAGGTAATGTCTTCACAGCTGTGAACAAGCTGAAAGTTTTTTCTCCTTCTGTTTTTACAGGTGATATGCTCATAGCAACGTCTACATCTGCGGATGCTGTTCTCTCGCAATTAACATTCAATATCTCGTTTGCACCACTCCCGCTTAATTTACTCAAATCAACACTTTGCTTAATATCAGCTATGCTATGTTCTGCTTTTTCTACGGTGGTTGACATGTTATTTGATTCAGGAGACAAATTGAAACCATTTATTAACTGAGGCAATTCTCGAGTCACCCCGAGTGGGGAATCGACAATATATTCCTGACAAGAGCTGTCACTGAAGTGGTCAACAAACGAAGGTGAGCCTGATCGAGGGGTACCTTGATTTCTTTCCAATAATCTTTTTGCACGAGCAGTAAGAATACCCCGTTGGTTGTTGCTTTTCTCAAGTATTGAAGTCGTTGCAGCAGACAAAACGGGTTGGTTAACTGCAGCATCAAGTTCATCTAAACGTAGAACAATAGTTTGAAATAAAAAATTTAGCGTCAAACGCGGAAGTAGGAGCGAGCGTAATTTTAACTACTGTAAATATAATTGCAAATAACCTTTTTTTGGCAAGAATTATGATCTATACATGTTTTTCATTTTGATGTTTAGCGTTGAGAACTAATCTTCTTTCTATCTTAATTTGCAAAAGTAATGACAGGATTTAAACACAAAGTAAATGAACAATTTTTTTTATTTTTTATTTAAGACATTATTTAAATAAAGCACCTTACTGCCACGAAGTATGAATGAAACTGGATTATACTTTTTCCTTGCGTAAGAATTATTTTTTAATTTTTTTTAACGTTACGTGTCTTAGTGAGTGAACTACATATTTGTTTATTCCAATACATTGACCAAATTTCATTAACTTAATATAACTCAAGTTAGGGCACGTCAGTCACTAAATTTTATATTTTATCTAAAATACATACTGATCTGTTCTTGTTCTGCGTAATATTCCTTTACAATGGCCATCTTCCCTTTTTCATTTAATTTTGCAAAGCTCTCAGCTCTTAATTTTAACTCCTCATAGAGAGCTTCTATTGTTTGCTCCAAATCAAAGAGGTGTGAATTTTTACTTTTCTTTACTTTCTGAAAGCTGGTCAAGAGTTCACGCAGAGAATCGACGTCCCAAGCCACAAGCTCGTAATCTGCGTCAACATGTGACGTGGAACGAATTTCTTTTATCTGGGAAAGAAAATAGAAAACTAATGTCAACAAAGATAGTATGATTGCTGATAAGATCTACATGCTCATAATTTTTAAAATGTAGGATTTAGGATTTGGAAAAGGGATTTCTGGAAATACAGAAATCTCTATCTTACTTTCCCTTCACAACATCCAAAAACTTAAACATTTAACTCTTTTGCAAGTACAATACACTTAAAATGGATTGGTGGACCAAATATTTGACATACCTTTTTTAATTTAGACTGATGATACTTCTTGTATATTCTAATGTCAGTATCAGTAAACTGGGGAAAGAAATAGTACGAAGTTTTCTCAAAGTCTTGTCCAAGATAAAGATCTTGGCGTTGGAGAATTGGTATATCTGCCAGGCTGGAACACATCGAAACATCGTCATTCTACATAAAAAAATCAATAAAACATCATCGTACCAGATGTGCAACAACAGTTTCATTACTCTAAACCATCAAAACCAGTTTATCATTTCATATAAAAATCTGTTATCGACTGGCAGGCTGTGAGTAAAGCATTCACTTTCAGTATGGAAGATTGTGGGTTAAATCTCCGAGTGACTATAGTTGATTCTGTATATCTGTTAATTTATTTTTTCTGATTAGCACTTAGCGGAAAAATAGGATCGTTGTATAAGATTAATAACTGGTTAGTGATTGTTGTTCATACGCAACATCCACAGCTCAAATGACACGAATGTGTCATAACCCCTCTTCACAGAATAGTTGCACTATTCACTGATAGTAGCGTCAAAAATAAGTGAAGAGGAAGATACTGCGTAAAAAAATCATAATACAATACTAAGATGGATAACTGACCAATGCTGCTTCACATAGTGCTTTTAGAATACACATTTTCTGTTTCAATGTTAGATGCAAGAAAGCAGCTTCATCAGTGACAGGATTCTCTTTGCCTAGATACAAACGACGTTATATTGATTACATGTCAAGATCCACTTTTTTGGTGTGATAAAGTTTTAAAAATAAAACTGAGAGGGTATGCTATATCCATAAACATATGTACCACAAGCCTAAACATTCTTTAACAAAGTACTTACATCGGTTTACAATAATTTAAAATTGATTTTACAAATATGTAATACCTAGTTGTTGAAAAAAACTCTTATCAAATCCATTAACTTCAGATGCCTAAAATAAAAGAATTTGTTATGTGATTCTCATCACAATAAAGATAGTAGCGCATAGTAAAATTCCAGGTTAGATTTTACATACTACAACAATCTTGTTTTAGGTTTTGTTTTAAGTCACTCTTAGAAAAGGCTAAAAGAATTTAATGCTAATTTATTCTTCTCAGTTTTAACAAATGAATCATCCTTACATCAAGTGGTAAAATGCAAGGTAAAAATAAAAAAAACATTTTACATTCATACATATTCATATCCTTCTTTATCAGCTGTTTTGTACCACTTTATAAGTAGAGCCTGCAGTGTGTATAACCATCCTTGAAAAGATAACGGTTTTCTAGTTTCCATTCTAAAATGGCGATAGTTGTTACTTCCATGTGATTTTGTGGAAAATAAAGCGTTGAGAAGTATATGATTGTTGTCCTAAGTATGACAACACAAAGAGAAGTTTCAAATAAAGGGCTGCAATTACCTTTGTCTTTGACTCGGTGTGGCAAGTAAAGCTGAAAAAATTTTTCTAAAAAGCATACTCTTCTCCATGAAAAACGATGCTATCTCAAACTCAGTGTAATTAAAATCATTGATATTCATGAACTTTCGCAGCATATAAACATAAATTCCAACACATGGTAACTAAAAGTAATATCATTCGGTCAAAAAAGTCAAAAGGAACAGAGTTTGTAGAGGCCATATAAACAAAACAATCTTAATCTTTTAATATAACTTTTTGACTGTGATTTTTGGTTAAAAACATTTTTATATTATACTTTTAATATATAAATTTAATTTTTTTCAATTAGCCAAGAATATTGTGGCATTCAGATTATATTAGAATTAATAGACTTTATATCCTTTAGTTCTAATTCTTTTTAGGACCATTAAATTATTCTTTTTTTAAAAAAAATGATTAGAAGAGAAAGCACTAAAATATAAAAAGACAGAAACATGAAAAAAAATAGAATAATTTTTGACCACCAAGAACCAGCAATAAAATCTTACATGTCACATGGAAAACTTTCAGATATTTCACTAGAATTAAATAACTTACTTTCGGGTAAGTCAGACAAACACAGCAATTTATAAATGGTGTAAAAGTTTTCGTTTTGCACAAGAAAAATTTATTTGATCAGGATAAAAATTAATTTTGGCTTCCGAATTGTAATCGGAAGGACAAAGAATACAAATTTTACAATGACAACTAAGGACAATAGACATTCATTTAAAAAATTTCATCACATGCATATGTCAAAGATTGTGAATGGTTGTTTTTTTATGTCAGTACTAACATACCTCCCAACAAAAACGAATTTCTTGTAACATTGATGATGTTATAACTTCTTTTTCAAAAAAAATGAGTTGTTCTTTTAATTTTTCATACTCCAAACGCTTTGCCAACTCCACTTGCTTTCGTCTCTCTCTTTCCACAATTTCAAATTCCATTTTCAACTGCGTCATTAATGCTGTTTCAGAAGATTCTGAAAGAGGCTGGCACCTTCGTCTGGAGCCATCTATAATAAGAATCGTCAATTTTGTGCACAAACACTGTCTCTGCTTTATAACAATTAACAATATTTATAAATTTAGTAGAACTTCAGGCAATTTTTTTTTCGAGTTGGTATGAAAGTATGAAGTACAGGAGGCACGCAAGAAGTGACTTACTAAGAGACAGGTTTAGATATTCTTTCTTTCTGTGAACATTTGAAGCAGATAAAGTGCACTTTTCTCTCAGCAGTCTGTTATAGAGAAGGTACAATTTTTCCTTAAAATGCAGAAATAAATTGCATGAATTCATTGTAGAATAATAATACTTTTTTACCTGGGTAATAAAGCAAGCTTTTGTTCAAGAACAAGCTCTAAACTTCTGGCACACTTTGAAATTTGATGGGTAAATCCGTTGCGTCTATAGCAGTTCTCCAACACAATTCGAATATCGGTAACAACTTCAGTAATATTCTCATAAGTTCCATTATTGAAATTATCATTAACTAAAACAATTATATATACACTTACATTATTAAAATCCTATTACAGCAAAATTTTGACATAAAAGCAATCAATAAGGAATTCACTAAGCTTTTAATGTATATAACATTTTTTCAATGCAGGACCACGGTTTGCGTCACGTAAAAACTCATTAATTCTAGTGGATGCAAGTCATTATGTTGATCGGAGCTGTAAATAGGTAATAGGGTCAAGTGCCACAAACACAAACTAGAGCTGGTTTGACATTTTTTAGTGAATAAGAAGGTTGAAGCAGTCGTGAAGAAGCAGGAAAAATAGTTATTTAAATAGCAATATCTGAACTTTTAACAAAAAGTGAATATGATATTGGGAATTTCTCATGCCAATCTTCCCAGTAAGTCCAACTTGTAAAAGTACCTTGAGATCTCTTTAAAAAACAATTTAACTTTGGTTTGATAGGATCTAAACATTTTTTAGAACATAATGTCCAATTAATTAGTTAAATTAAGTTTACTTGCAAAATAAAAGTAAA
The DNA here is from genome assembly GCF_029227915.1 of Hydractinia symbiolongicarpus. Lineage (NCBI taxonomy): Eukaryota > Metazoa > Cnidaria > Hydrozoa > Anthoathecata > Hydractiniidae > Hydractinia > Hydractinia symbiolongicarpus. Next base: position 3,561,098 of record NC_079882.1, on the reverse strand, counting down.
AACTTGTTTGAAGAGGAAAGTACTGCATCAACCCTGTGAATCTGAAGAATTCAAAGTTGGCACGGAAGTGCCGATTTGAACTGGCTGAAGGCCGGCAAAATTTTGCACAGATGCTTGACAACGGGGATTTCATTGGTGAGGTAAATCATTTATTCTGTAAATTACAAATGTTAAAAAGTTATATGACAAATTGGGGAGTTCACTTTGACGAGCCAACATTTCTTCGTTCATTTGACCAGGCCTGATCTTTTCGTACATCCATGGATAAATGTAGGAAAGTCGATTGACACTGACAAAATACAGACGCTATACTGAGTACTCTCAAAGAATCTTGTTAATAGCAAATAAAGCTCCGAGCGAAATATGGAAATGGTAACAGTTTGTTAAAGCTACATTTTTGATGCTTATTTGTGTAAGAAGGTCGGTTTGCCAACGTAATAAATAAATTTTCTCAGCATTCCGACCATAGAAAGAATATAGTTCGGCATGTACAAGCCGACTTCAATTTAATGAAGGTGGTTCTCAGGGCTGCTGCATGTTTCAGTGCTGTACACTTTTTATCACACACTAAATAGATACCAACATATATAGTTGGGTAAACAACACTGAAAGCTAGGCCTAACTTCAAACATGTCAAAAATCTTTCACCTACTTGTGGTAAACGTTACTTTCTCAGCAATTTCCTCTTCATCATTCTTATTCTCATGTTCATGCTCGTCCAGTTGTTGTATGTATTTCTTCTGCTGTGTTAGTAGGTTTCTAAATAGTCTATATCCATAGAGAATGTCCTCATTAAGCATGGAAGCATCAACAGTAGTTTCATATGATGTTGGAGCTTCTGGCTGAACATTTTGTAAAGGTCCTTTCATATTATCGAAGAAATGTATAATCTAAAATATCTAAAATTAGCTTGAAGTTTGAACAACAATATTATACAGCACTTATATAATAATGACTAGTCAACTGTCACTGATCATCTAAATTGAACATTTGACCTTAAGGATAAAAAAACAAACAATCAAATTGCCAGCTTCTGAATTTTTAGCAACGAAAAAATATAATTCATTCAGAGCGGAGCTATATGACAAAGCATAAGCAGTGTAGCAAAATCTCTTGGCTATTAAACAATCAATATTTACATTGAGCTTCAACTGGATCATTTTAAACAGGCGTGTCCTCATTTTTGTTCCTTTTTTTTCTGGAGTAATCATAGAACTCGCATACAGCAATACTAATTTTGCCATATTTTGAAAAGCAGGTAATTTGTTGCGACGAAACTAAAATGTGAGATGCGTTCATTATTCATTATTTTTTAGTCATAAAACTCTTATAGTTAATAACTTTTTTGTAAATATTGCATGCATGTTATATGTGACAACAAAAGGATTCATCAAATCTTATTGTTATGACTAGCGCACGACGATAGCAATAGAAAGCAATTAAGTTTGTGTGTAAACAAAAGATATGTAAAAGTTCTTTATGCAGACATGATATCGTTACATGAAGTTGTAAAACTCGCATACATGTAAAGTTACATTCAGGTGGTACGGTATACATTAACTTTTTATTATTGACAAAATATTTGTTTATTCTTTTGCATGAAATTTTATACATTTGTCCCATCAGTAGAAGTTTATTTAAAGACTCTTTCTTTTACTATGCATTTAAATTTTGTTTAAATTCATGTTTTTTACAATATTTTTCCTGAAATAAATTTGATTTTTTTTGAGAGCTGCAAACAAATTTAACCAGCCATTTTAAAATTTTTGGCAAAGACCCACAGAGACAAAATGTTTAGTTTAAACCCACTAAAAGCACATAAGGACAGAAAAGAAAAAAGAGGATAAGGTAGAATATGGACAAAAACAAGTCATACTCAAATTAGCACATATAGCTATACTACTTTTCCCCAACATTTTCATTCTATTGTTTTTGCCACCATTAAAAATATGCCTTGTGTCCTGGGAATTTCTAGAAAAATTGAGTCAGTTGGTTAGCTGGATTAAGAGGGTGCCGATAAGTCACAAACGCCCGCATATATACTGGCGAGTTCCGGTGAGTTTTTGAATAAAATTGGCGGTTGTCCCCTGAAACCATCTGCACTTTCCCGAACTCGCGCTTTTTACGGCGTATGTGGCTTATCAGCACCCTCGTGCTGGATTTCCCCCGATTTTCCTATTGGTGAACGTAAATTTGATTCCAGGATCATAAAACAAATTATATTTTAGGCAGTCTCTTTTTCCCTTCACGGTATGTGTTTCAATCTTATATACTAAAAAACAAGGGGAAGAGGGGGGACCACACCTGAAACAGTATCTGCGTTACTCAAATGCATTTGCCTGTTTTTTTCTGGAGGACATGTGCACTGCTAAAAAGTGGTCTTCAATCAACCACAAAACTTTAGAAAGGAGGTAAAATTCAAAAGCAAAAAAAGGAAACGTAATAATATCTTTCAAATCGTAGACTTTTATTCTTTTTAAAGTCAAATTGCCAAGAAAAAGCGTCAAACTTAAAAATCCACTCACAATTAATACAAAAGGCAGAAATTTGAAAGGTTTTTTCAAATCTGAAAATTTAAATTCATTTTACTTAATATTCTTTGCTCAGGATCTGCATGAAATGCCTAGTTTACCTCACACACCACCTCAAACTTAACAAAAAGGTGCAAAACGAACAACGCTCTTGTCGTTTCACTATGCTTCTTCCGCGCCATTTTAGTTTTGCCATTCCGATTCTTAGGGCCCGTGCGTTTCGGATTCTTTTCCGCGCGTATCGTACAGAGTATATTCTGGGCGGTAAACCATGTCGGCCAGCACGGCGGTAAAAAAACCCATAGAAATCTCTCGTTCGCAACACTACTAGCGATTTAATCATCTTACCCCAGATCCCAAATATATAGAGAAATTATTTATGGTCTAAAGTTGTGTTCGATTTCTATCTTAGAAAAACATTTGCGAAATTTTGGTTAAAAAATTAACCAACGCCCAGTTAATAGCGCCTCTAAAGCATTTAAAAGATTAAGCTATAAAATAAGTAGAATTGAAGGTGTTTTAATCAACACCAAAAATTATGCAGAAATTACTTTTAAATTTCGGATACCACACCTATCCCTTACTTACTCTGTTTCATTTAAAATTTGAAATAAAAACTTTTGTAAAAAATTAACAACTTTTAATTTAAACAACATCATATTTTTAATGCGCCCTTCTTGCGTTTTTAATAAGTAAAAAGTGAATTCCAGGCGGGTAAAACTTAAGGTATTTTGTAAATATTGGGCGCATGGGCGTAAAAAATATTATGTTGTGAAGACAAAATCTTTAAAATCATGACCTTGACCAAGGATGTCTTTCGTTGTTGCGGCATAACAAAGTTGAGGCACAACAAAGAAACTAATTTAGGACCAGGAGTAATTCGCACTTAAATAAACGATAGTAAAAAACGTTGGAATTTCTAAACATTATTTTACTGGGTAGGTATACTGTACCTGATAATCTTAATATTTGCGTGGCTTGAAAATGAAAGGACTGGCGACTCTTTTAAATCCAACTACAACGAGAGAACAATACAGAAGTGACTAATGAACAAAAATGATACAGCTTAATCTTTTGTGGTCATGTTAATAAGAATTCCCTTGTGGACAATCCTTAACGACAAGTCGAGTGCAATTAGTGATAAACTTGTTATTAATTCCATTTTAATTGTCTTTTGAATCACGTTAGACTTGAATGAAAGTTTTGAGGTCAGAATGATTCTATTAAGAGAGATATGTAGCTGAGATCGTGATGATACGACCTAAGTAAACTTATAATGCCTTTAGAATAAACTGAAGTATAAAGGTTTATACAAAAAAAAGGACAGTTGCCAAGGTATAGTGTGTTTCCTGGTTCTTATATCATGTTGCTCCCTGTGGTTCTGATAACAATTTTGTATCGCGGATATTATGTTATGTTTCTGTAAACCACGTGCAAACAAATGTCTAAAGGATATGAATGCTTTCTATATATTTTTCTTAGAACTCATTTATGTTGCGGTGTACGTAGTTCATAAGATATAGTTGATTTTTTTATCTTCCAACGACTCCTGCTTATGTTAAATTGTTCACCTCTCTCATCTACACCATCTTGCTGTAGTCATTTTTTAGAATGTTTAAAAAACGATGCTTCTTCTGCATGTCATTCTTTTCTCTTTTGTTCTAATTTTTTGTTCTGAAATTTTCAAGCATTAACCAGAATTAGGCAGTAATTCATACTTTCCTACAAAAAACGCTCAAATTGCAAAAAAACTGAAACACTGGATTGGTTAAGCTAAAAGTTTTTGTATTTTACTGGTCTGGTGCTTTCATTCCAGTGGAAAAATTTATACAAAGTATTTGTGCATTAAAAATTAAAATTTATGTGGCAATCACAGTGACCTCAATATATTTTTTCTAATATCAAGGTTCCGTAGCATAACTGGCGTTCATCTAAATTAAAGATAAAAACCATAAAAAGAGTATATCAGTAAAAAAGTTGATAGCGGCGACCACTCCGTAATAACGGCCAAGGGTCACCAGACCCTGGGGACGAGGTTGTGTAAGAACGTCTTCATTTGCGGTACATCAAAGAAAAAAGCGGGAAAATCAGTAAATAATTGATGTTTCCAGCATCGATAACAATGTTCTGCTGGGTTGAGTTTTTTTCTACAAAATTAATTACTGAAGCAAACTTTATTCTGCAAAAACGTTTCTCCAAGTGATTATATCGGAAATAACTAAATAAAAACGCATTTTTAAGAATATTTGCCTTTTTTAATTTTTTTTTTAAATATTAGTCAAAAGTTGAAAATAGAACACCATCAAAGTAAATCTAGGGAGTAAATCACGCTAAATAAGAATAATAGAATCAAATAATAAAATAGAATGAAATGAAATCGCGCCATTTTGTTTACTTTTGTTTGCTCTGTTTCATGCAGGTTTTTATTTAGTTTTCAACAGATTGAACCCAACAATTTATTTTTATCAGCATATTATTTGAAAAAAAAAAATTAATTATTAAACAAGTTTTTAATAAACTTAAATCAGTGACGATAAATTAATTATTTTACAGAAAAAAAATTCTTCTTTGACAAGGATAAAATTTGGGCAATCTAGTCTTAAGCATTTTGGTATGTTAATTTAACATTGGTGCTCTAAACGAATGAATAGCTAATGAGCTTGCTGTACTTCAAGATTTTAAGGAAAAGACTAAAAAGAAAATTTCACGTGGAAATTTAGGTATCTGTATACTTCTCAGTGTCTTTAGGTTAAACTTATTGACTTTACAAAAAACCCCTTAGCAGTTTGATGCTTCTACAAGAAGTAACTTAGTGATGTTAGCCTTGCGAAATAGAACCACAAAATATCTTATGTCACTTATTTCGACTGTGGAATGTCATATCGTCTATGTCAGAAAAAGGCAAAAAGGGATCAAGTAGGTTGCATAGCAACTACCGTCCACCTAGCACCTAAAAGGAAGCAATAGTATGGAGGGTGGGAGATTTTTTATTTTGGCAATTAAAAGGATGAGTTATCAAAGTATGAACAATGATAGTGGTGTCTGTTGCGTCATACGTGTGATCAACTTCATCCCCAAGTCTTTTTGCGTGGTTAGTACTGGTCAGAGAAGCAATATCTAGATTTGAGATCTCTCTGTTATTCTTCAGCTTGCTTATTCATTGTAAGTTGAGAGCTATCAAAAGTGTTTCAAGGAGAATGTTTTTTTTTCAACACAAACTTTCTTTATATGAATGAAGCTCTTCCGATATTAAACGATGGTTGTTTGTATGATAAACTGAAAGATGTATGTAAATTTATCCAGTTTAAAATTTAATTGTCTCAGCTTAAAATATAATGAAAAGACTGGAACCAAAATAAATTTTTTAATCAATGCTGGTACAAATAAAAACTATTGAGAATTGACATCGAGTCAATGTATATACTGGTGATAAGTTACTACAGACCATAAGCCATAACAGAAGAGTGTGTAGAAGTAAAAAAAAGATATGTTTATATAAGACCATCTATCGGCATGCGCAGCAAATACAATCAATACCAGGTCTCTTTATCCTTGTTGCTATGCAAAGGTATAGCAACACAGAAAAAACGCCGTGACCGATAACCAACGATCATCCTGTGATATGTTTTGTGAGTGAATGTGTTTATCGTATGAATGAAATTAAAGTAAACATTTTGTTTTAGTAGAATACAATGAAAGATCCAGCGTGCAAAAAAGTGGAGAGAAATGAATTTGGACATGGTGCTCTTCACAAAGCTGTTATTCTCAACAATACAGAAGAAATAACAAGGTAGCATGGAAAGATTTTAAATTAGAGTTTGTCATACATCGCATTATTATATTTTGTACATGAAATGCTATTTAATCCAAATTTTAGGCTAATAGCTGATGGCTATGATGAAACGATTATTGATTCGTCAGGCTTCACAGCCACTGAATTGGCTATCATACTGGAAAAAGAATGGCTCTTACCGTACTTGGATGGTTCTATATACCATGACGAGGAGGTTTGTATCTAAAACATCTTGCTTCACGTGACTATTTTTTGTTGTTTTAATAATTTACCCAGATTTTTTTCCTCCTTTTGACCTCATTCGCTTATATGTAGTCCAATCTGAATTCGTTCTGCAACAAAGTTGTAATCTAGCATATAGTTAAGACTTTGTCACTCTGGTGGTATGATAAAAGTGACTCTTATTTTTAGATCGTGTGCAGAAATTTTTCAAATAGACGCGCAGCAATCAAGGAAAAGTTAAAGAAGAGGCGGTCATCAGTACCTAAACAACGGAAAAAGAGTTGGAACTTCAATATTGCTAACAAACAATGTCAAGTAAAAAAGATATCATTTTCTAATAAACGCGACATTCCATCCTTAAATACCAATCAAAATAGCAGCTCAAACAAACCCTCTTTAAATCATGACACAACTAATCTAACTTCCTATGCACCTGAGCATATATCGACCAATCATGTTGTGGAGCTAAATTCTTCCCCAGAAACTAGGGACCTTAAAGAAGGGCTGGAAGAATTAAATGCAAACAAAGTAGTTAAACATCCCTCATTGAGCTACAGTCAGATGGAAGACTTCTTGTGTCTTTCAAAATCAGAAAATTATAACACGTACTTCGAAAACATTTCGGGTGAGAATAATGAATATCTTAAAGAAGACGAAAATGATAGTATGCTACAAAGCTGTAGTAGCAATGAAAATCATCTTGTATGTGGAAATCATTCATCTGACATTACGAATCCAAAACAAAACAAAGCGTTAGCAGTAACAGCTAGTAATGGCAGTAAGAACGACATCGTGCCACCGTTACTTCTGCCGTTAGCAACCAATGTTAGTTATAGCAACAATCCAGACATGTATTCAGATTCAGGTTTTTCGACGTTAAGAAGCTCTGACGGCGATATCAACAACAATACGATGACAATAAATGATTATGCTAATATGTCGGAAACTTATGAGAATACACGGAAAGAAATTGATGACGATAAAACAGATGATTATTTTATTCATTCATACGGCATTGAGCAATGGATTGTGAACAAAGGAAGTTATGTTGATCTAAACTTCAATGAAGAGTTTGAAGAGAGAGTTATGGCAGAGGAAATAGCAAAGTTAAAAGGTATGTAAAAAAATACCCAAATCTCTAAGATTGCAAAAAAAAAATGGTTACTCTCGCTAAGTAGTATTTAGCAGAACGCGTACAAATTATGCTAATTCGGTGACTAGGAGATGTTGTCAATGGACTTAGAAACGCAATTATCAGGCGTTGTTTTAAACAATAGGATCGCAATGTTAGACATCTCATCAATAGAAATTCCTAATTTTCTTAATTACGTGGACTTGGCAACGTTCACGCTTTTAAAAAGAATGACTTAATTACAATAAATATCCATTTTTGTATGGATAAAGTTTTTTATGAATGTGGCGCAGATGTGGTGTGATAGATACGTGTTTAGATACGTGTGTGCAGATATCTAGTTTTCTAAAAAAAATATCGATAAGTGCATGGTAAGAGGTTTTTTTTGTAAATATTAGTGTTATTATTGAAATTTGTATGATCCAGTCATGCTTTAAAATCATTTTGACAGAAGTGAAATTCTGCGTTCTTTGCGGAACCATCCTGTAAAAAAAACAAGATTTATACAAGAGTAATATTTAAAATTGGTAATAGAAAACAATATACGTTGTAACTCTAGACCAATCTTTGTGGCAACTTTTTTAATTTTACCTTCGTAAAAAGGGGTTAAAAATTCCACTCCATTTTCTAATCTTTAAGAGTACAGTTCCTGTATTTTTTTTCTTCTTTTTCTCTATTGGGTATAATTATAAAAACCTGGAAGTAAGAGTGGGTGTTCACATGTATAAAATAGCAGTTTTTAGTTTGGAAACCAAATTTACAAATATCTAAAATACATGATGGACATGATTCAAGTTTTTCAAGCTTAATAAATTTTAAGACTAAGGCAGGTTTAGATTTAGCGTTCACAAATTATCAGTGCATTTTTACGTATGCATGTGAATAGCTTTTAAAACCTTTTTAAAGATTGTTCAGTTCAGAATAATTTCGTTCTTATAAAGAAAACACGTGTATATCGTATATATCGTGTATATAGTCTTCAAGCATCACGTGTGCGTCATTTATCGTGTGTTGAGGAAAGGTTGGAGTACACTTTCATTAATATTTGAGCCAGTGACTTTTAGTTTAACCCTATTCGGTCCGGTAAAGAGGAGGGGGGCTGACGGTTTTTTCTTAATAACTCCTTGACGCTACGTTGCATGGCTTACTGAGTTTCAGTATTTATCTATTAGACACCTGCATACCAAATTTTTAGGCCCCATGCCTCTCAGAGGCCTTGATATTGGCTATTAATTGAAACTACCCCTAAAAATCTCTATGAAACCTCTATAACTGGGAAAATATAATAACTCTTGTTAGGATTATCCTTAGAACTTAAAACTTACAACATAACTTTGTTTCATCAAGAAGAATCATTTTCCATGTTTTGAACACCTGATTAATCACGCCCCCTCCTCCCGTCATAATTTGTTCGAAAAACCTCGGATCAAACAGGGTTAAGCGGCAATTTGGAAATTCCCTGGGTCCTGGTACTAGCAAAATTAAAATGTTGTTCAAAATTTTCCTTGTAATAAAATAAACACGCCGTTGGAGAACTTTAAACTTTAAAATAAAACGAAAGTATCACTCGTCGGTTTTGACAACATTTTAATTGTGTTGTAAAGTTTTATGTTGCTTTGTCAACAACCTTAATTATATTTTTAAATTAATTTATGGCTGTCTTAATTGTCTTTACTTTCTTAGATTCTACACATATTGTCCATCTCCTAAGAGACAATCCACAGAGCGCAGAACAATACATAAAAACAACAAACGCTGACAACAATAAAGTTGGTTATATAAACATTGCCTGCAGCGAGGCGGATTGTTTTTATTCTAAAGATCATTCACAAATACATGCAATTCATGAGAAGTGTCAATCCCATAACATAAACAAAGACAGAGATTATTGTGATGGTTTCGTTAAACCATTTTTGAATGAGAAACACTTGAGAAGATACACAAATAAAGAGAAGCATAGCTGTGTTTTAGAAGTATCTGCGACCACGAGATTCGATAAAGAGTTTAAAGACGACGAAGACATTAAAGACCTTTTCAGTTGTGAGAATCTAAGTGATAACAAAATTTTTAATTTCAGTATATTATTTGATTTAAAACGTGCGCATTCGTGGCCATTGATTAACATGGAGAATTCATTTGTGGAGATGAACGAAAAGATTGATCAAACAAATCAAGAAGACTGGGAAGTTTGGGATGTTGAAGGCGATGAGAAAGTCGACGAGAACTTAAGCAATGAAAATATAACGGAAAAATCGTTACGTTTTAACACATCCATTAACACAACAAATGAACTTAACAGTACAAATCAAGATGAGGTTGCTTACACATATACAGCACCTTCACCTAAAAATACTTCAAATAATAACACATTTAACGGTAACCTAACTGTTCCTTTAACTCAACCAAAAGCAAGATCGCAGTCTACAAGTAATAATTTAAAACCACACCGAAGTAAATCCAGCGAAGATACGAGGGGCCTTAGTAGTAGTTTCACTCTGGGAGTGCCAGATATGAAAAAATCCCGATCTTCCACAGCGATTCCAAACGGAGAAAGCAAAACCGACTCTAAAGGGTTTAGTAAAAGCGTCCAATACGAACCGCAGAAAGAAAAGAAAAGGAGAAGCTTTCTTTCTTTGTTTGGGATGAAAAAATCAACATCATCATCCGAAATTTCAAAATTAAACCGTAGTAGAAATAGCAGTACATCGTCTGATGATCCACGTGGTTTTAACAGATCTATTGACCCAAATAGTGGCGAAGAAAAGCATACCTTAATTGTACCCACACTGAAGCGTTCTGAGTCATCATCATCAATAACATCAAACGGTAACGAGTGCATAAACCAAGATGGTCTTGGATTTTCAAGCAGCATGAAATTAAACAGCACCAGTGGCTCAAACACCAGCGTCCACAAGTTATCATTAGGTGAACTAAACGCAGCACGACCAGACAGTGGATATTTTTCTCCTGATGAACTGAAGAAGACATCCACACCAAAGAAAAACTCTAAAATGTCTTATAGTATCACCTTTACTCCAGAGACCTCCATTGAACAAAAAAATAATAATTCAACAAGTAATACTTCAACTCCATTTTTTCCACTGCAGGTACCATTATTACCTTTGCTAGGAGTGGGACTTGGCGAGGAACAACCCACACATGATGCATTGCACAATGTTCTTTCGCCACACACCGTTAAAGAACATGGCTTTTTTTCCTTAGGAGGGAATCAAATAATTGATGTCGATACAAAAAAAACATCAAGTGATAATTCAGTTGAAAAAAACTCTAACGTTAACTCTAAGACAGAATCCAATATGGACAACGTTTCTTCAGATCAAGGTAAGGATACCAGTGAAGACAATTCCCCTTCAGTCACAATCGAGGTGCAAGATACCATCGAGGACACATCACACTTTTCTGATAACGATGAAGATTTCAAAGAAGCAGCAAAGCCACGTGGTATCATCCCAGTCAAACTTAGGGATGACGAGGAATTCTGTGAAGTGTTAGATACTGACTACGATTACCCAAATCATTCCACACCAAATAAAGACCTGGTTTCTACTGACTCAACAAAAACCAGAATCGAAGCTGATGATTCAAATATAATGTCTACGCCAACTACAGATAAACACACTGCACATGAAGACAGCCAAGATGGCAAGGAAGTTCCTGCTGTTCGTCAGTTAATTCTCGACGATGATGGTTTTTTCACACCAGGTTTTCAACAAGGTTCTGCAAATGGTCAACTTCCAAAATATGAAGATTTGTATGCTGTAACAGATTCTCCTAATGACAAGGAGTCTAGTGCTTCTGTAGTTCAGCAGAATATCATACACAGTGAAGTTTCTGATGAGCTCAATAGTGAAAATACTACTGGTGTATTTCCAGTATTTGAACATACAAATCAGGTCGACGATAGTACTGCCGAGGAAAGCGTGAAATCCTCAGGCAGTGACGATGAAGATAACAATAAACCCTCCTTCGTAGAAGATGCATTTGAGTTTGATAGTTCTCACCTTGAAGATAGCATGGCATCATTTGAGAAACACGAGGAAGAGTATAGTCGAAATAACCAAATGCCTCGATGGAAAGAGGAATTAAGCGCGGATGAGGAAGATGATAATCTTTATCGAGATTATAATGATGAACATGTTGAACGAAAATTAACGATGGAACTGTTAAACTACATGCCTCCCATTATTGAGCGCTCTGTAGAATTGCACGAAGTTATTCAGGAGGGTAAGTTCAAAGTTGTTAGTTTTAGCTTGCTTTTTTCTTGGTTGTAACTTCCTTCCCAGTGCATCTTTTCACTTTTACCACATAATATTTAAAGTAACAAAAATTCAAAAAGGAACGCAAACGAGATTGCGTCGGCTATTGCTTTCTTTTACACCATTTTATTCATTCTTTTATTTTTTCACGAACTCTACGAAGCTCTGTTGAGTACGAAGGTATCTTAAGAACACGGTTTTTAAAAATAGCTAAATTCTCTAAAAATATTGTATTGTGAAGTAATATAATTTTTCTTTTAATTTTTTAGAAAAAGTGGAGCAATCAGTTTCAGATGAAGGTATAGACCAGGTGAGATTTTGAAATTATAATGTTGGTATCACATTTTTTTCAATACGATACAATTATTCGGTGGTTTTTAAAAAGTTCATGGTAGTCAGGTTATTGTGTGTTTACCTTTGAAAGAGAAAGCTTACCTTAAGACTCGTTTTTTTGCATTTCGCTTTTCTTGTGATTAACGAGGCATAAGGCTGACACAAGCAGTTAATAACTACTCGTGTATTCTTTCTTAAAGCGAGTGAAGAAAAGCTTAATATTTGTTGACAATGGTTTGACGTCGTGTACATCTGTAATATTTATTTACATGTCAATTCTATCTACGTATATATAAAAATTATATTGGTAACAGAATAAAAACAACAACAATTACTTAAATTTTTCTTTATGTTATCAATCTTTGTTTAGACCGATCTTCAACGTGTTATTATTTCATCTCAAGAACATTCAAACAAAAAGAACACGGAAGACCCATTAGATGATTTTGTGAATATTATCATCGAAGAAAAAGAAGAAGAGCTACAAGGGGAAGACAGTGTGCATTCTTTTGACAAAGGTATGAGATCTTTAAAACAGATTGGATAGTATAGCATAATTTTTTCAGTAGGCGAGAGGTCTAGTATTTTTTAATGTTCGCCATAATTTTATTTTCTCAGTGATTTTCTTGTAAATAAAGTTTTAATAAGAAAAAGTATGCATGTTTGTCTACTCTGAAGTAATAAAGTTTGTATTTGAAATCCTACATAAAAAAATCATTATACCATAACGTTTTTTGTCTGGGTACCATGTTTCTTATAAACTACTGTGTAATATGTAAGTCACATCCTCGTTCTTAGTGGTCCTTTGATTATAATATTATCGTAAGAACATCTTTATTAACTTTCGAAAAGTGTTTATTGCTTGTGCAGGGAGGGCGCAGTGATTTTCTTCAAATCGATTGTTGGGAAGGCGTTAATAAATTGAAGTGGGTAAATTCGACTTTCACTTAACTTGTGTCACAAATTTACTTGTATCTCTTATGTTTTTGAGTTTTAGCTTTAGCGTTGTTAATCCACAATTAGGTTCAGGAGTAGCGGAGCTTGGAACTACACTTTTCGCCAGATTCTTATAATACCTTGCAACCATTTCGCTTCTACCTGCTCGTTTTTTAAGTTATAAACGTTACAAAATCACTCACGAATGTCTTTAAATAACAATGTTTATATAAATTACAATACTTTTACGCGTAGGTTTGGAATATAATAATTTTAAGAACAACCTTACCTGAAAAACGAATTTCTCTTCATTTGGATTAGAAGCAAAGATACAAAATATTTAAATAGTTGAGTTTCACAAATGTAGAATTTCCGCAAGTTCCGGTAATATTTTGAGAAAATACAGTTTATGTTAAGAAATTTAATAACTTTATTCGGATAAATTTTGGCGCGAATTTAATATAACGATAAGGCAATATTTTTTAGGAGTGTATTAAATTCAGCGACGTGGCACAAAATTAAATTAGCGCCAAAATTTGTACGAATAATGCTGATAAACTTTTTCAAATTGACTGAAACTCGAGAAAATCACAAATACTTGTCAACATGAGGTAGCTACTCATCCTGTAAGAAGCTTAAAAAATGTGCAACAAAATAAAAATGTACGTAAAAACGACATATTTTATATATAATCTACTGCTCAATATTCATTAGTCTGATCATATAGTCATTAAATAAATTTGGGTTAGGAGGAGGCATCCTTTTTAACATGGACAGGTCCTTCGTTTTAAGCGTCTTGTTTAAGGTATCGCACGTACAATAATATAAAAATCCTTCGTCGAACATCTTTTCGGCTAGTTCGTACTGATGATTGTCCATTAATTTGTCGTTTATCACTACAATCATTGGTTTATTTAAAGCTAGTGTTTCTAGAACACTACCCGCTCCTGCATGGCTTATCACCAATGAAGCACTTTTTAAATCACCTTCAATGGAGTCTTTAAATTTATAAGTTTCGATTTGAATATCAGATCTATTAGTGTTTACTTCATAGAGTCCTTTACCTGTTTGCAAAATTATCTTTGTGTATCCTTTAGCTACCAGTGTTGTTAAGATCTGTTCGGAAACGATCGTTTGTACAAGGTCATCAAATGCAGTGGTACCGACTGTAATGAATACACATCGTTCCATGCTCGCATCCATTTTCATGTATTTATTTTGAAGCTAAAAAGCAAAAACAGAAAATGTTGATTTTTATCACAAGCCAAGGTTCACACAAATGCGAAATTTGTCTACAGAATTGTTTCTTCAAAGACAGTCAAAGAGCGAATTTGGGGGTTACCCAATTATTGAATGGCCCCTATGCTTCGTTTCCTTCAACAGAGAAAACTTTAAAAACAATACATATACGTCATAGATCGAGAAAGATCAGTGTTGCTTTGATGTTCGCAATCCGCATGCTAATTCTTATAAATTCGTACAAATAACATATGAATAAGGGGACTGTTCACACCAAAACACGTAATTCTTATTGTATGCGAATAAGATGCGAATTACCATAAGAATTACGTTATTCGCATTAGTGTGAACCTGACTTTTACCCGTTCCTTTAATAGCACTTCTTTTTTGATTGCAACTTCAGGTTCAATACAATTCGCTCCATAAAAATAACACACATGAAAAATTGTATTGACAATGGATATACACATTCAAAAAAGTAATATCTTATATCAAGTTCCTGTCATCGGACTAAATTTTGAAATCATAAATAATACAGAGAAGTTCAAACTTTTGATTCATTTTCACTTGTTAATAATGTGATTTCATTCAAATATACTACTAAATTATGTATGACTGCAGTGGTGGCTACGTTTAGCCTTAATACTTTTACACATGTGATTCTTTGCAATAACACAAAATAGGTTATCTAGACGAAAACGAAAATTTCTTTACATTATCAGTCTATAGTTAAATGACCAAAGTACTTAAGAAGAAAGTCACAATAGCATAACAAATCGTGACCTGCTTTTTATTTTTTTTTTTTAGCTTCAGTAAAAGATGAACAAGAAAAAGTGCACGAGATATACATAAAACATGGTGACGATGCAATCGTAAACAACGTCCCAACGCCAGCAGAAAAATCAAGCCTCGATGATCCAGGAAAAAAAATAGTAAAGGAATCAGAGACATCGAAGCCCCATAACACAATAGTTTTTGAGTTTAGTTTACCCCAAGAAGATTCAACAGCCCCCTTAGCCACTACAACAAAGGTCGAAGACAAACCTGTAGAAACTGCACGTTTAATTCATGACGACACAACAGTCAGTAGCACTCGACCCATCACTCCACCTATAGAAGACGGCGAGGAAAAAACAACATCCAAAAAGCGAGACGAAGCAGAACCTATGTATTTTTCTAATGAATTTAAACCAATAACCAACGAAATACGTTCATACGAAAAAAAATCGGATTGCTTAAAAAATTTCGATGAAAACAGTAGTACTTATCCAGTGTTAGAACAAAAGAAGTGTCTTTGGTATGACTACGAACTTGATGGCGAGTTTACAAACAAAAATGAGCGCTCAAAATCGCCAGCCGTTCTTAATGAAGCTGAAACAGTGAGTCCAGTAATTTCACGAAAAGGTAAATCTGTTTTACGTAAAAAGAAACTAACCAGAGACCCTTCATTACAATGGGATGGGTTGGTCGAGCAGTACAATGATTTAGATTCATTTGACGATGAAGAAAAATTGAATGTTATTGTTGATTTTGAATTAGATGAGGACCAAATCGATGAAGAGAAAGACGAGAACAGTTTCAGATTGGATGCACAGAAAAGAAATGATAGCTACTTGAAGTTAACACCGGATATCGATGAATTATGCAGTGACGAGGAAAAAGAAATGGAAAACGAGTTTGACGTGAATACAAACAAGGCTAAACCAGCAACAAGTGAGGACGAGAAAAATATTAATGAAGAAATCATTGCCACGGTTATCAATAATACTGAGGAAGAAAAAACTTGTGATGAAAACAAGGTTAATGAATATGAGGCTGATGAAAACGAGACTAAATACACCATAGAAGTAACCAAAGAAAATAAAAATGATGACAAAAAAATGAGAGATGAATATGACAGTGACGGTAACGAGGAAGAAGAATTCGACAATGATTATGTCATAAGAGAAATTAAAGAGTCCGACACAGAAAATGAAAATGTTAATGTAAATGATGAGGAAAAATATTCGCTTGAGATTGACAGTGATGAAGAAAATGTGGTTAGGGATAGCGAAGAAGACGATGACGATTTTGTTAACATTGAGTACGAGATAAAAGAGGCCAACGAAGAAAATGATGAAGTGAAATGTAAGATTGACAATCAAGGTGTAGAGCCGACGAAAGAAAGTAATGAGGAATGTGATCACAATGATGAAAAAGTTGATAATCTTGATGAAATAAAATATCTTGTTGCAGCTTTAGATGAACACTATAAGCTGATATCGTCCGATACGATAAACGAAAACGTGAAAAAGCTGAAACGCCGTGCAAAGAAAAAGAGAGCGTTAAAACGAATAAAATCAGACGAACCAATTTTGTATAAACGTATTGATTGCGATGCAGTTGACTGCAACGTTTTACCTGTAAGCGATGCTGAGAATAAAAGAACTCGTGACGACAAAATTAGGGTTGAAGAAGAAGAAATCGAAGAAGACAAACTTGAATTTGATCTTTACGAAATGGATCTAACAATACTGCTAAATGACTCATTCGATGCTGAATACAGTGGTGATGTACCAGACCAGGAGTTATCTATATCAAAGAAAATATACTCAAGAAAGAAGAAACGCTTGCAAGTGCAGCGAACAGAGGATTTTACAGTGATATCAGACGACGAATGTTCGATACTGGAAGATTACACTTCACCACGTTCTTCAACCATACCTGTAAAAGATATCGAAGTTGGCAATAATGCTGAAAAGAAAAAGCCCTTGCTATCAGAAGATTACACGGTGATATCGTTCGATGAGAGAGGAGAAAAAAAAGATCAAGCTCCAAAAAAAGACGACCAAGATGACGAAAGTTTGAGCGAAACATTTGGTGCAGATTTCAATTTGACGAGTTCGCTTAACGATCGAGCCACCACTCCAGTTTCTTTCAGTAGAGGTGTTAGGAGGCCTGGTTCGCTTCATGGACGTGTATCATCGCCGAAACTATTTTCCAAAGCTTTAAGCGCTGATGAAGGCACCTTGAAAAACATTGAAATGAGAGACGCAAAAGATATTAAGTCAAAGAGCCGACCAAGCGATGTCAAAAGACACAGCTTGCCAATCATGTTGAAATCCAATGAAGAATTGCGAAACGATAGGATCTCTACCGACGATGAAGACGAGCCAAGCTTGAGTGAGAAGTACGGACAAGAGTTTAACTTAACAAGCTCTTACAACGAAAGATCAAATACTCCAGTTTCATCCAACAAAGGCGTTTCAAGGTCTGGTTCGTTCAGCGAACGAGGGGCGTCACCAAATATATTCTCTAAAAAACAAACAAGCGAGGATGACAATGTGAAAACGATCGAATTAAAAGATGCCAAGGAACTTATCACCAAAAGCAACCTATTTGATACTAGCAGAGGCGGTTCACCAGCGCATATTTCAACTGGTAAAAATCTGGAAAGAGAAGATGCAATTGAGATCAATGACGATGATGCGGATTCAGGTATTTACTACACTCTCCTTTTCTATTCTTCACTTTTTAATGCAGCAACATCTAGAATATTAATTTGCTAAAATAGCGAAGACATCAGGATGTATTCATGTTAAATCATTTTCAGCAGAAAGTTCTAAAAAGAAATGTGATGTTTAGATCTCTTTGCATAACCGCAAAATAAATTAGTAGTAAGCTAATAATAAAGAAGTCCTCAGATAAAAAACGTTGGGCGTATTTTAATTTCCGCCCTTTGCTTTTTTATTCAGCATTTTTTCATTTTCAAGGTACTGTGATTATGCGCTAACCGTGTCATAAATAATTTTAGGTATGGGTTTGGCAAGTGACGATTTCAGTTTATCCGTATCTACAGAACGTCTAAATGTTCCGGAGGAACCAGCAGAAGACAAATTTGACTATATGAGGTGGATAGAAACAATTGAACCAAATCTTCATGATCCAAAACTAGTAGCAGACCTCTACTTATATTTGTCGTCCAAGTATTTAAATAAAAATGGGAGAGCTTACGACTTAAAGCGAATCCGCATGGGTAAAATGGTATACTGGATAATACATGATAAACAATATTGCAATTTTGTAAGTGTCATCACATACCTTTTATCTTTTATGGACGTGATCAAATCTGAAGACAAAGGAGTCCAAAATGTAAACATTGAAGAGCTTTTGATATACCTCACCGATCTCATCACGGAAAGCAAAATGAAGGCAGAGCATATAAAATTTTTCGCATACTTTCTATCACGACCGAATACATCTTTAACACCCTACCACAGATTACGAGTTTGCTTTCTCCATGCCTGCTTTAAAGAAGAGATCGCGCAAATAAAACATTTGGGAACTTTGGATCATCTGACAACGAGCTTTATAAAAATTAGCGAATACTTCATACAAGTGGATAATCAACTGGCGAGTAAACTAACGGAAGAATACCTCATTCCATACACGTTGCAGCCCTATTACGCAGATTTAATAAATAACATTTTAAAATACATGGGTTTGTTAAAGGCCGAAAAAGATATCCCTATTGCTGATGATGTGACGTCATCATTAGTTCTCTTAAAAATTCTCCTAAATCGACTGAACTTTCCAAAAGACGATATTGCAACTCTTAGATCATTATTAAAAAAAGACGACATTAAGTTTCAATTTTGCAGAAGAGGACAACAAGAACTTATATCTGAACTGTAATTTTGTTAGTCGCAAACAAAGCTATTTATGCAGTTCTTATGTTTCTTATGATATAGTATAATACCTTTCTCCTTTTTTTGCATGGAATGTAATTCTCTGAAAAATGCTTAGAACAAAGACGAGATTATTTCTACAGATAGACTGGTTTGCAAATGAAATGGCAACAAGTATATCAGCTTTAAGCGAAACATGGAAGTATTTTTTATACCGAAATTTTTAATAGTAAATTTATGGAAATTTATTATTTTTTGCTGCAATTGACGTCTGCAAAAAATATGCTTGCTTTATTTGAATATATTTTTTACTGAACTCGAAGATAAGTTTTTTGTATTTTCTGCTACTTTCAGATAGGATGTAAAAAAGGTCATATTCTACAGAAGGATTGCTTGCACAGGGAAAAAAAAGAAATATTCTTTTAAAATTGCCAAAGCCTTTCTTAATAAGAAAAGAATATAGTTAAAAATTAATTCCTGTACCCTTACATCTTGAGTTTCTAAATTCTATGAATTTCATTACCGTCATTCATTTAATTTAGTGCGACCGAAAAAATAATATTTTTCGGAGGGTCGTACTAATAATTAGAGGAAATAAATTATCTTGTTTCGATTTCAACTTAGTCGCACTAAAATAAAGTTTTCGTTGTACTTATTTACTGTTACAGCTGCTTGCGCCATTTTGATTCTATTTTATCTTTATCATACAACTAAAAAGAAAGAAGAAAATAATAAATGCCCATAAATTATTTGGTTTGCACTATAATTAGAGGAAAATCAAACTAGAGAAAAAACAAAAATTAGTCAGTGTCGCACTAAAAATTAGAGGAAATAAATTTAGGCAATTTCTAAAAAAAGGCCATTCGCACTAATCAGAGGGAATGATAGTAATAGCCAATTCGGCCTCTATGGCCTGACTTTTTTAGGTATAAACACAAGAATACGTGCGTTTGTTTAAAACCTGCAAACTTTTGTAAACATTAGCATGTCAGTTTTCGCCATTTTAACTTTGAATGTAGGAAAAAATTATCGTAATTTTAATATTTAATAATCTAATTTGTATAAAAACATCTTTCAGGGTGGCAGAATTAGCTAGCATCCGGGTAAATTAAAACGCTTCTTAAATACAAAAGAAAAAATGATTATATATACACACTAAAATGTAGTCTCAAAGATTTTCGTATTTTGGAAGTAGTAGTATATCTTTACTTATTTTTGCATGTCATTAAATTATGTGGTGTCTAATATCACCTTGTACAAACAAAAAAATCAAAAAAAATTGTGTTGGGTTGTACAATAAACTAAGCAAGTTTTCCAATTCGTTGCAACATTTACACTTGTGAAAGGTCAGAAGAACACAAGTGAAAATTTATTGTTCTTCTGGGATTAAACTTGGCTTTTTCATTGCTTAAACCTTCCGAAGTACTGGTCCTTCTTCAAAGCTGTGAACTTTTCAGATAGTAACTCAACACATTATTGAAATGATTGCAATAAAATTTTAAATCACTCTGAGAAAACGACAATGTGAGTTAGTGAAATTTTATCGGTCATCTCACATATCTCACAAAAAAAAACAAGAGAGAGAGAGAAAGAGATGCGCATACTTTACATGGCTATCCATAAAAGATTTTTGGGGATATAACCTGTCTATTATTTCCAGGAGGGCCATGGCTTAGATGGGGTGTCCTAGTGTATTTAATGTTCGTTTTGAGCTAAAGGAATTCTAATTCTCAAAAGGGTTCAATTTCCCTTCGCAGTGATTCAATATGGGTCAAATTTTGATGCATTTCGAAATAGTTGTTTAATGACGTTGGCTAATTTAGATTTTTTTAATTTTTAAACAAATGTCTTCTCGTCAATTCTCTTCGAGCGCGACTGTCAAAGAGAATGCTGGTTTCGAAATGATCTTGGTGTTTAAACAAAACTAAAGAGCCTATACATTCTAGCACTTTTTGTAGGCTTTGCTAACGAGAACGGGTATGTTCAAAGTCCAACTTGCCCCAAGGTGATAGAGAAATATCCTAATTCTGAAATTTCATGATTATTCAAAGTGGATATTCGTCCAGACTTTAATAATGTGCGGACAAATATTTTTTTAGCTATTCGTCCGCACTTTTTTAAATCTACGGACGAATACTGTTTTAGTTATTCGTCAACACTTTTTCAACCTTTAACTCACTGCACGTCAGAAAAAACAACAATTTTAATTTGTCTGCACTTTTTGGAGTAGATCTAAAAGATGACAAGACATTTACATTTTTTTGCTTTTTTTTCTCAAGTATTTTACAATAGCTGCAAAACCAATGCTTCGTTTTAGGAGGCTCCTTTACTAAGACACACGACCAATGATACAATTTTCAACATTTATCATATTGGATGGAGTTCTCTTCATTCGTAGAAAAACATTCGAAGCACCCAATAAGTCGCCGATTTTCGAAACGTCCGAATAATGTTTTCCACTGATCTCCAGGCTCGTGCAGTGAAATACTTTTTAATAATGTTGAAATTAAAATCGTCTGCTTATGCTGGATGATATTGCGACGGATCCTTTTTGATTACACTGTCATCAAGTGGTGTTTCCTGATTAAGAGCAGGTATAAAATGTTGCTCCAGGACAGTATAGCTAAAATAAAATACATTACAAATAGTAATAACAAGGAAAACCAATGTTAATGTACACTAGTGGATGGATATCTACCTTTCTCTTTTTCATGAGGCAACATCTTTATAAATGAAGTGAGACCTTGAGTTTTACGAAATTTTAGTAAACCAATAGTTGATGTTTCTGCCCCGAAAGGTTTACCTCTCTTTCTTAAAACAATGGGTAGTTTGATGTCTGCTACAACAACCGCTGGCAATAAAAAAGAGACTGCATAATATATTATTATACTACAAAAACTGTAGCTAAAAAAAAGTTAAAAAATAATTTACTTTTAGTTTTGTTGTCGTTTTCATTACTTTTAATATCTGACAGTGTGATTTTGATTTCCAAAGTTAAAATTTGTCATCAAGTAATACTAAATAACTACTTTTCAATGTATCTTCTATTAAAAATATACCTTTAGATTCTACTTTAGCCACTGGTTTAGCCGAGTTGATTAAGCATTAAAGGGATTCCTGCATACAAAATGATACTATGCCAATAAACTGTAAGCAAGAATAGAAAATCAAATATTCATACCTTACTCAACGGTTTCACTTTATTCGTCAGAAATGTGAAAAATAATTTCAAAAAAAATGGCCGCCGCTATGATCTGGAAGGACAGTGTGCTTCGTCCACTAAGTAAATTCGGTCCAGTCCTCAAAGTACTTGTGATGTCATAAGAAAGTACCTAACTTTGCCGTTTAATACAAAACAAGAGAGAAAATATAAGAATCTCAACTTGCCTAATAAATAAAAGCCTTTCTAAAAGAATTATCAACTTCCTTGCAACAAGAACTTCCTCTTTTTTTTCGTAGTAATGTTTTTCTCGGAAAATCGAGGCAATTTGATTATTGCATCAGCCATAGCATTAGCGCTCTACCACGGATGTCCAATATAAACAATTATTTCCAGCTTATATTTAGCATTTTTATTAACACAACGGTAGAGTTCCTTAAATAGCTAATCCAAGTTAGCCTCGAAATGATAAATCTTCTTATCTTCCGTGGCGGGACCCTTGAGCGAGACGAAGAAAACCATCAAAGCGTTTTAGTGCTCGCAAGTTCTACTAGTCCAGGAGCTCATAACAGAACTTTAGGTCCCATTTTCTACAAAAGGTTTGACCCTCTAAATAGGTTGGTAGTATCACGGACAATAAAAATCACATGGTCAGCTGACCCAATTTGGGGGCGTTTGGGTCCCAGGCCCCTAAAATTACCCTAATTCGAGACTCCTATTTGGTCCCATAATTCTCAAAGCTTAAAAGTTAGTAACGTGTGTCATTATATGAGAGAATCTGAAAAATGATAAAGCTTACCGAAAAATTGGGTCTTAAGACTGGGTCAGACCCCCCTCAAAGACCATATTTAGGACCTTAATTTGTCCCCATAAGCTACAAACTCCAAATTTTGCACAAACATTCTCTAACATAGTGTAATGTCAGTGGTCATAAAGCTGACCAAAAATTTGGGTCTCTTGGCCTAGTCAGACCGCGTCTCGCCCCATATCTCTATTTTTAATGCGGAGGAGAAGCAATAGAAAAACATTTGTCTTATTTCCAATGTGTTCAGGGCCTTAACTTATTTTTAGAATTTTTTTAAATAGAATAGAACGTTTTCGTCCAAATACAACAGGAAACCGACATAACAAACCAGACAGTGAAAGAAAAAAGTTAAGAGAAGCAGTTATTTTGAAGCAAGTGAAGTAAAAACGTGAACAAATTACCGGGATATTTGCATATTAGACTATCAAATATAGAAAATTAGAAACTTTAGATAAAATGTGATAGATAGAAGATATGACAGGTAAAGATATATGTAATTATATCAAGTTTTTAGTTACTGCATGTTGTAGTCAGTTTCGGATGATAAGTCAAAAAAAGTTTTAATAGTCTGTTGTTGAACTGAATTTTTTAAACATATATTTTGTCAATTTTTACTTCATTGATTGAATTTCTCATTTCGTAGAATTTTCGAACAAAGAAATATTCAATAAGATCAATGAAAGCGATGGTAAGAGGAAAACATAATTAATTAGAATACATTAATTTAAGATAACCAATAACAAGTTATTATTGTGATATTTTGCAGATGTTGTAGCTACTGTAGATGACAATTTAAATGCAAATGGAAATACTGACAGTGATGGTAAGTTGAAGATGCTTTAATGTAAATGAGACCTTCTTTGATTTACATACTTGTTAGATTATGTTGAAGCCTTGTAAATATTAATTCCTTTGTACATTTTTACGTTCTAATTATATTAACTGATTTTTTACGCTATTTACAGAAGAATTACAATATATCTTCATATTAACGTTTTGTTGTTTTGTATATTATATTTAAGTGACATGGCGTATTGTATTTATACAATATATTTAATGTTTTTGAAATCACTGCTTAATCGGAACACCTAAATTTCCGTAAAACCTTCTTTTCACCACAATTAAAACCGTTTTTGTCAATTTTGTAACTTTTAGAACGATGCTGTGTGCTGCATGTTGGTGATGGATACAAAGTTGGCAAAATAAATCTCTTCAATACGGAAACCCTGGGAAAGTGCAAATCTATCTTAGTTACACGTAAAAATGGAAATCTAAAGTACAAGGATACGCAACTTCCTGGCTTTGTGAATAAAATTCAAGGATTTCATTTAAATTGTTACAAAAGATTTATAGCATTGTCTGAAACACAGAGAAAAAATCTCCCCAACGATAAGAAAGTATCTAAAGCTGTCCCTTTAACCCGTTCAAAAATTTCCATAACAGTGCAATCATCTTCAACAGGAGTGTTTTCAAAGATATGTATTTTCTGCATGCGAAAGGAAAAGAAGCACAAAAATTTAAAGCAAAAATTAAATGCAGCATCTACAGAGAATTTTCAAGAAAATATAAAAAAGTATGCACGTTGGTTGGAAGATAAGCCTATGTTAGTGCGAATCGGAAATGAAGATTTTGTAAGCAAAGAAATATACTACCATGGAATGTGCAGGGTCAGTTATCAAAGCAAGGCCGAAAAAACACCATTGGCAATACAAGAGAGGAATGAAAAAGGGATGGAAAGACAAAAACTTGAAACATCCTGGCATACTGCGAGAGGGATTCACTGCAAGGCTTTTGAAGGTGTTTGTGCTTATATTGATGATCACATCCTAAAAGAAAAAGATGTTATCTTACTCAGCGAGATAAAAAATCAATATCACATGTTACTAGCAGAAATCGGGAATGAAGCATTCGAAGATATTGAATCGTCTTCAGCAAAACTTGAGCAAAAATTATTAAAGCATTACAAAGAAAGTATACAAATCATGAAGGGGAAAACAAGACGTGGAAACTTGATATTCTGCAGCACCATTTCCGAAGAAGAAGCTTTCAGGAAAGAGTACTCGATGAAGACAAAATTGAAAGCGAAGATTAGAGATGTAGCGTTTGCATTAAGTTTTGCCATAATGGAAATTGAAAAATGCCCTATACCCGATGAAGTGACATTTGCAGATATAAAAAAAGGTGAAGTTGAGGCACCAAATGAATTAATTGAATTTTTCAGTTACCTTATTGGTGGTCCTGACCAACGCATAGTAAAGTCAAATCAGAAGCAGAGGCGCATAAAAAGTATTGCTGACGATGTCATATTTGCTGCAACATCAGGAAAAAAAAAACCTGCAAAACATTTGCAGCTTGGACTGGCAGTGAAAAGCATTACAGGAAGCAAAAAAGTGATCGAAATGTTAAATAGACTTGGACACTCTGTTAGCTATAGCATTATCGAAGAACTAGAAACAGAATTAACAACACAAAAACAATTTCAAAGGGGATTATTTTCGCTGCGAAGAACCCAAAAGTCATTCTCAAGATTACCAATCGACTTGACATTAGAGCAAACGATAAATGCAGATGCTGCATGTCAGCGAAAAGGTATATCAGCTTTAACAAATTCTATTTCTGCTCGTCAACGATGGGCACAAAGTCATTCTATTCGAACAAGTATTGTGTCATACGTGTTTGAAAATTTGGGGATGACAAAACAGGAAGACGTGTCTCAAGATTTAAAGGCCAGCAGAATGCGACAAAATTCTAAAGATTTACATCAAGTTATAAACATGGTCAAGGAAACCATGAATCCATTTAACGATGCTATTGAAAAACAATATCTTTTTAATATAGCATCAGGAAAAGCAGCCTCACCAGACACAACAAAGTTTTTGCTCAACATCGTTAGTGTTGGAAGCAAAGCACGTGATAAATTTATTGACGAATGTTCTAAAGATCCAGCAAGATTCGAAAAACCTATACGAAGACAAACATTACACACATTTGCAACTGGGGGAACGAAGTATAATATTAAAGCTGCTGACAACAAAGTGGTTGCTGTAACGATGATGAGAGATTTGTTTGGTAGCATCTTGTACCATTCGCTACAAAGGAAAATTGATATGGCAGAGGTACTGAAGTATCCTCTAACACCTGTCCCTTTATCTCTTGGACATGTTGATGGCAAAATGCAAAAGACCCCTAAAGTCAAATTATTGAACGAGTTAGAAGCAAAAGTAAAAACTGACGATCCAAATCGCGTCGATGTTAACATAATTGATGGAATGTTTTTCCTACATCTTTTTGTTGACCTTCCAGCAACATTTGGAGCTCTGGCAACATTCATTTTGAAACGCGTTTGTGCTAGCAAGGGAAACATCATACATTTTGTTCTAGACAAAATGGTACACTCGAGTATCAAGGATTGTGAAAGGGATTTGCGATGTACTGAGAGACATGGAGCTTATCAGATAACTGGACCTGAGCAAAAAAGACCTTCAAACTGGTTGAATGCATTGAGAAATGATCACTTCAAAGCAGCATTGGTGGAGTTCTTAGCCTTCTTTTGGGAAAACAACATGCATTCAACAGTACTTGGAAACAAAACAGTCATAATGAATCGCAATGATACCTGCTACATGTTTAGAGTTGAAGGAGAGATCGTGGTCAAAACCGAGATCGTTAAATTGTTTTCAACTCATGAAGAAGCTGATTCCAGAATTTTGTACCACCTATCTTCGATTCAAACACCAGCAAACGTTGTGATAAGAACCATAGATACTGACGTGCTGATAATTGCTCTTGGCTGCCTTAGTAAGTTACCTAACAGCTTGAATATTTGGATGGAAACCGGTGTTTACACTAAAAATACATTAAGGTACATAAGTATTAATCAAATATACCAGAAATTGGGCAAAAATATTTGCATGGCCTTGCCAGCATACCATGCTTTCACTGGATGTGACTATACAGCATCGTTTAGTAGGAAAGGAAAAATTCGACCTTTCAAACTACTAGAAAAAAATGAAAGTGTGCAAGATGTATTTAAACAGCTAGGAACAAATCTTGATGTCACAGATGACGCTTTTGCAACGTTGGAAAAATTTGTATGCAGCATGTATGGAAAAAGGAATCTATCATCTGTAGATGAAGCTAGGTTGGTAATGTTTTTGGAAAAGTATAAACCAAAAGGAGAAAATGAAGCAATTTCCTGTGTTAAAAAGTTTGATGGAAGTTCTCTACCACCTTGTTTACGAGTGTTGCGTCAAAAGATTTATCGAACAAAGTATGTTGCACAGTTATGGATGTCATCAATAACGTCCGAGCCTCCAAATCACCTTCCTGAAGACATGGGTTGGCTGCTGAAAGATGGCAGCTATATCATTAAGTGGTACGAAGGCGAAATGTCTCCAAAAGCAGTAGATGTCACCAGCAATGAAAATTATTATGGATTCTCCAGAGAAGTAGAAGGTAAAATTTTGGATATTAAGTTTTACAATCTAGTCACTTAGTTTTTTAATTATTACTCGGAAGCAATTCTTTATTTCCGCTACTGCCGCCGCTATTTTAAATATTAAAAGTATTTCATTCTCCTTAAGATTTTGAAGGGTTTGATGAACTGTCAAGTGATGACGATTCAGACAGTGATGACGAAACTAGTGACGAAGACGTGTAATGATAATTTAAGGTTAGATTTTTTTTGTGGGATATGACAAAAAATTTACAGAATAGGATTCAATGTCATATATTCTAGAACTGAGTAACCTTTTTAATATTTTTTAATGTTGTATTGTAGTTTAAACTAGATCTTATGACTGAATGACATTTCTCATCTTTAGATGCTGATGCAGAACAATATCAATCATGCTGCTATAACCTATTGTACATATTTATATTTTATTAAATGCTATCAGAGCATTTCTTTTTTAATTTGATATCGCTAACTATTGTCTGACCTGATCAAGAGACCGTAATTTTTGGTTTGCTTTTTGCCAAATCACAATAGTCTTACAAAATTTTAAGTTTGTACCTTATGAGGTCTAATTTGAGTCCCTGTTCAGATCTTTGTCTGACCTGCTGATAGGACCGCATTTTTTGGTAAGCTCGACCATTTATGTATTACATAGTTAGTATAGAACACAAATATTGAGTTTGGGCTTTGTAGTCATTGGTTTTTTTTACCCTCTAAAAGTTGTTAAAATAGGGATTTGGGGCGAGACTTGGTCTGACTAGGCCAAGAGACCCAAATTTTTGGTCAGCTTTATGACCACTGACATTACACTATGTTAGAGAATGTTTGTGCAAAATTTGGAGTTTGTAGCTTATGGGGACAAATTAAGGTCCTAAATATGGTCTTTGAGGGGGGTCTGACCCAGTCTTAAGACCCAATTTTTCGGTAAGCTTTATCATTTTTCAGATTCTCTCATATAATGACACACGTTACTAACTTTTAAGCTTTGAGAATTATGGGACCAAATAGGAGTCTCGAATTAGGGTAATTTTAGGGGCCTGGGACCCAAACGCCCCCAAATTGGGTCAGCTGACCATGTGATTTTTATTGTCCGTGATACTACCAACCTATTTAGAGGGTCAAACCTTTTGTAGAAAATGGGACCTAAAGTTCTGTTATGAGCTCCTGGACTATACGAAAATAAAACATATGATTATCTGAAAGAAATGCTTCGTGAGATCCGTGAAAATGCTGCTCTTGGTATAAAAAACGTAAGCGCAACAAAAAGAAAGTCGATGGCTCCTATTGAAAGGGAAGCAAGGGAGAAAATGATTGCGGATAGTGTGAAATACAAACGATTTAAATATTAAAATAAAAGTGTAAATATTTTTTTTTTTTACTGTTCAGTTACCACCATCTCTCACCCATTCCATTGCATTTACAATCTCACTAGCCTTATCGTCGTGTCCTCTAAAAAAAGTGTAGTTGCCGTCTTCTTCTTCGAATTCGGCCCTTTTACGGCTAACAGCGCAAGATGGTATAACCCGTCTAACATGGCGACCTAACTTATCATGTATCCACCAGGTAAACTGTCTATATGCTGCATATCTATACGATCTAAAAGTAAAAATAAATGAACCTATCTTTAATCCATAACGAAATACAGTTTCATATGTGCAAAAAGTTACCCTACTTGTTTGGAACGTTATTCCTGCGCGGCAAATAAGCTCCTTCTCTATCTGCCAAGTTCACCAGCGATGTCCACAAAACCTCGACGTTAAGGCACACTGGACTAAAACCTGGATGATCAATTATACAGCCTAATAATAAGAATATTTTTATTGTTACTATTTCTAATATGTGAAATTGTTAGATGTTTTATCCGCCGAAAAAGAAATTGACTCACCAATATTCTCCTTTTCAATCATCCGTTTTGTTTCTTCGACCTCTACACAACAAATGCATTCAATAGGAAAATACTTTTTTTGGCAATGTCCACATTTGCACCACGTTTCACTATCCACGTCGCATCTTCCCTGTTTTCCCATCTCTCTTTCTACATCACTCTCATTTGCCTCGCTACTGCAGTCAGTCCATTCATCTTCCCCACCCTCTGATATAACGACTGGCTCAAAAAGGTATGGTAAAATATCCTCTGCCGTTTTTACAGTTGAAGATTCCGCCATTATTGACATGTGAAATGAGCTCGTTTACCACAAGAACTTATTTACGCATTTTTCTGGTACAAGAATTATCGGCCAGCTTGGTTCATACTTTCTTATGACATCATAACAAAAATATAGACTGGCGCGAGTTTGAACATCGAGACGGAAAGGAAAGCAGAAGTGGAGAAGGAGGAACAGGGAAGCTGTAGAAGAATTTGAAGGGTATGACTGTTTTCCATATCTTTCGAAGCAAAAGAATGCGACTTTCGTTATTATTGGCATGATAGGAATGTATCACTAGAATATCATTTTTAATGCAGGAATCCCTTTAATGATGTACCTTCTTCTTTCATCTACTAAATAATTTCTCCAAATCTACGTCAGAGCCATTCGTTAAGTATGTTTCCGCAAGAGCTTGGTCACAAAAGAAGCAATCCTGTGTAATCTTTAACAGCACTTCTGGTAATAAAACATTGAATGCATAATCGCTTGAGCATGTTTTCACAGCATCATCGGCCATAACAAAGTGGTCATGATTTCAAACTGTTGATCATTATAACCACCAAAATGAAAACAATAGCTTAAGTCGCTTTTTCTTATATTGCTTTTTTCTCGTGGGAGATTGAAGAAAACCTTGTTCCTCCAGTTCTCAGATTGTCCACTAACTATTTGCGCCAAATGTCGGCTTAAGTTGTTAGTTTTGTAGATGTGAGTCTTCTGTTCTTCAGTTAACTGAGTAACTTTGTTGTTCATTTCAATAAGAACTTGGTCTCTATCGTCACGTGTAGGGTTTTCTTAAAGACAAAAAAGTAAATTTAATTTTTTAGAGTTACGTTGAAAAAACTAATATATTGTCAAACAAGTGTTGTATACCTGCGATTATGTCATTGTGTGAAGCATCCATGTCAGCCTTGTAGACAACGAATGTCAGCATCTATTGATGTAGAAGACACAGGCGGATGGTAAACTGGTTAGACTTTGGCGTAGCTGTAAATATATAACAATGATAGTAATAAACGATTACCGTAAAAATCATTAATGTTTTCAAAATAGGTTTCATTTAAAGCAAGCAATACCTTCCTGGTTAAGAGTCGTTGTTGAAGAAGAATGGTCTGAAGTACGATCGGAGGTTGCAGTTGTTGTTTCACTTGATCCTATATCAAATATTTGGATATGCAATAAGATAAATATACTATTATATTAAATATATACTGTAATTTGAGGTAGCTATAGCCAGGTGACAGTAATAAAAGGGTCAAACAATTACCTGCGTATTCTTCTAAGTTTATTCCAAAATTTTCCTGTTTTTTAATAACATCGTTAATGGATATTAATCTTTCCATGTAGTAGTCAAAATGTCTTGTTCCTACAAGAGACATTGATGAAGCTATATCCAAGCTTACTTCTTGTGCTTTTTTCAATTTCATTCCCTGCATCATTTTTACTTTTTTGGTTTCAAGAGTGGAACATTGAGTTTGTCCTTTGGTTGGTTTGCTTTTCGACAGCATGATTAGACTATTTTTTTTTGAAAACAGACAAAAGCCACCTCTTACTGACTAGTGCTTCGTGATACAGCGACTGATTATGCTTCTTTTTAATTGCTAATATATGGCTACAAGGTAGACCCATATTTGTGCGAAAAAAGCAAACACAGGTATAAGTTGATTGAATTGGTGTGTATGTTCAGACTTTTGGAACTAAAAACGAACACAACTCTTTAACGACGTTTCGGCCGTACGACGGCCATTTTCAAGTATAGCTATTTACAATTGACAAATTCAACACTATATACAAAATATCGTACGATATATCATCGTACGATCAAATATTCCGTAGGGGCAAGTCAATTATCTGAAAATAGAAATAATGGCATTGATGCAATATTTCTATTAAGAATTGGCTTATCCCTACGGATTAACAAGCTTTCCTTCAATTCCAAATCAAAATTATTAGATGCGGAGGAGATAATAGAAAAATTATCTAAAGATGGTCTATTTTTACAGAAAACAACATGCTCCAAAACCGCACTAGGGTTAATAGATTTGACGGATTTTCCAGTCAAGGCAGAAACGGCCATGTGTTCGCAGGCTCTAACTTTCAAATGTCGCATAGTTTTCCCATAATAGATGGCATTGCAGCCATCACACTGATATTTATATACGACTTTTGAACGCAGAGCCTTTGAAACACGGTCCTTAAACCGGAAAAATTGCCAATTCTACAACCCGATTTGAAAATAACCCTAAGCGGAAGATGCTTATCAAATGTTTTAACTAAGTGAGTTCGCAGTTTCAACGATATATTACCCAAATATGGCAAAATAATAAGAACTTCTAACTTAGGCACGGTACTGAAAACTTTCTTATCTTGAAACATTCTGTCGAGAAAAGACTTAATGCATTGATCAATCAAACTTGACGGGTAGCCATTTCTTAACAGAATGTTTCTAAGATCTTGCATTTCTAAGTGAAACCTAGAAAAATCAGAAACAATCTTAAATATCCGAAAAATCAATGTCATTATCAAACCCGTTTTATATTCTTCCGGCAAAAAGCTGTTGTAATTCGTGTAAACACCACTAAATGTAGGCTTCCTATAGATAGATGTAACAAACTTCGATTCATTGCGAGAAACAGATACGTCAAGAAACGGAAGAGTTTTATCGGCCTCGCACTCAGACGTGAAAGATATGTTGATGTGTTGCCTATTAAGATAGTCCTTAAATAAAGGCAAATGGCTAGGAGATGAGAACAACACAAAAACATCATCAACATATCTTCTATAATACACTGGCTTAAAGGATGATGGACAATTATCCAACCAAGTCTTTTCGTGGTGCGAAAGAAAAGCATTAGCAAGGCTGGGGCCAAGAGGTGATCCCATAGCTACCCCATCGACTTGCTTGAATAGTTGACCGTCAAACGTGAAATAAGAATTTTCTGTGGCCAGAGAGAGGAGTTTACGAAAATCACTTTTGCAAAAATTACTGACTGGGTCAGTCTCTGAAAATAAAGAATCAGTACAAATATCTATAGTTTCTTGCAAAGGAATATTTGTAAATAAAGAATCAACATCTAGGCTAGCCATAAACAAACTACTGTCCTGTTTACTAATTTCTTCAGCAAAGGAAAAAGAGCTGAAAACAGTATACTCATTAACTGTTAAGGGTGCCAAAAGTGGTACAAGAAACTTAGCCAAATTGTAGGTGGGTGTATCGATAGCCGATAAAATGGGCCTAAAAGGTGGACTTCCGTTAACAATAGATTTGTGA
Organism: Hydractinia symbiolongicarpus; assembly: GCF_029227915.1. Taxonomy (NCBI): domain Eukaryota; kingdom Metazoa; phylum Cnidaria; class Hydrozoa; order Anthoathecata; family Hydractiniidae; genus Hydractinia; species Hydractinia symbiolongicarpus. Next base: position 3,528,132 of record NC_079882.1, on the reverse strand, counting down.
ATTTTACATAAACCATATAATATTCCTAGCTTTGACCCAGTTGGTTTAAGTTTTTCATGTAATCTTCTTTCCAAGGAACCGTTGTCAAGCAAAGTTTTCAGAACTGCTGTAACTTTTTTCTCTTGATTGATGATAAAATTCAGTTCCTTCTCTTTATCACATTTAACTTTTGCAAACTTCGCTGTGTCATTCAAAATATCACTAATCAAAATATCACTAATCTTGATTTTTTCACCTATTTCTTTTTTTTTATTTTATGTCATCAACACGCCTACTAATGGTGGATGAGATACCAATTCAATCATCGTGGTGCAATAGACTCGAGTCGAAATGGAAATATCATGAACCTCTCCAATGCAACTAAAGACAACCACATCACAACTGTTATGTGAGCACGCAGCACAACATAACCAGACAAATTGCTTCTGCCTCAAGGTTTCCCTGACATTTCTTTTGGCTCATGTTATGTCAGGGTTTTAGTCCAGAGGTAGAAACAACAAGTCTGTAGGGAGCCTCTAATTTAATTGGTGGGTGTGTTGGGCCTCCTTCGTCAGCCGTTTAGGCAAGTAATGTTATGATAAAAGTCATTGTAGAATAAGAACACAAGTAATTAGCATGTGCTTGACGCTCAGGACATGTCGATGCGCCTGACGCTCAGGGCATCTCTAGTGTAGTCATCATGTGAATAAGAAACATGCGCCTGACGCTCAGGGCATGATGAAGCCCCTGATGCTCAGGGCATCTCTCATACACCTGACGCTCAGGGTATGAATAAAAACACCAGTAATTAGCATGTGCCTGACGCTCAGGACATGTTGATGCACCTGACGCTCAGGGCATCTCTAGTGTAGTCATCATGTGAATAAGAAACATGCGCCTGACGCTCAGGGCATGATGAAGTCCCTGACGCTCAGGGCATCTCTCATACACCTGACGCTCAGGGTATGAATAAAAACACCAGTAATTAGCATGTACCTGACGCTCAGGACATGTCGATGCACCTGACCCTCAGGGCATCTCTAGTGTAGTCATTATGTGAATAAGAAACATGCGCCTGACGCTCAGGGCATGATGAAGCCCCTGACGCTCAGGGCATCTCTCATACACCTGACGCTCAGGGTATGGAAGAGAACACCATAATTAGCATGTGCCTGACGCTCAGGACATGTCGATGCATCTGACGCTCAGTGCATCTCATCTGTCTCATGCACCTGACGCTCAGACATGAAAACGCCTATAACGCATAACCTGACGCTCAGGTTATGCATTATATATTTGTGCATATGACGGAGCACGAAGGAGGCACCTTCATTCCTACCCATTCCCCAAAAATTTCATAAATAGTCTACGCATACTGAATGTGTTGTATCTACTCATTCCAACAGAAATACATTGTTTCTATCAATTTGTGTTATTATTCTGGAACCCAAAGCAATTAAACAACCAATTCACTTTCATCGTTTCCGTCTTCCACCAAGAACAAGTATAACGGCATTTGCAAGTTGTTTAGTCTGTGTGTTGCATCTACCATTAAAAAATCGGGATAAGATGAAAATGCATTTAAAAGACAGTTGAAAAAGTTTAAGAACTGCGAAATGTATTTTTGTATGGACCATAAAAGTTTTATAACTCACGTTTCATATCACCATCTTAATAAAATATTCCAAGCAAGTTGTTTTGTTGGTTGGTGAGTATGTCAACCACAACACCAGATGAAATGTTTGAAATAATCAAGAGAACTTTAGGTTGTGTCATGATAAAAAATTAGCAGGCGCTTAATATGATATTCGTATATATAGTAGCTGTACCTGATTGCTGCTCCAATTTATTTACAAGGCTTTCTAGGTTGTTCCGTGGTGATTGTTTCTCTGCCGCTGCCTTATAATTGGATAGATCTCGCAAAGTACATTTCTTCCCAGTTTCTTTCTCAATTTTCTGTTGAAGTAGCTTTTTGTTACATTTTAACTTCAACAAATTTCCAACTTCACTTTTTTTCCTCACTTAGCTTTATGTGTATGTCGCAGGTATTTGTAGCTTTCCTAAAGATTAGATTAAGTTTATTCTATCAGTATTTGTTGAACAGAATACTGGGAACTAGCTTGCTAAACTGTCGTACTTACTTCGTTAATTTCATGACAATGTTCTTCACTCATTTCTTTTACGTATAAATGTTTACCATCCTTCTTAATAAACATGCCGCATCCTTGACGAAATGTGCTAAATGAGATATTCATATTTTACATTTTAATTCAATTTTTTTAGTTTGTTTTGTGATCTTCCAGCTTTTTTTTAGTTGCTTTTTTCCATTCCATCACTTTGAGCATCGTGCTGTTAGTAAAAAACCATTGTAAAAAAAAATCAAGAGTTAATTAAAAAAAGTTGAAATTAACAACTTTACCTCTGATTCGGGTGAACTCCCGTTGAAAGAGATTTAAATTTTTTACAACCTTTAATGCAACTGTACACAATTTTTTGATATTTCAAATTATAGCTTGAAGTCATTCTTTTTCTTACTTCTTTCTTTTCGTTGCTCTTTTCCTTAAAAACATTCGAGTCTCTGGTATACAAAGCAACATTTTTTTCTTTTTGGTATTGCTCAATTGAATCGTTTAATTCTTTCAAAGAAAAGAATTTTGTACCTAATGTTAACATGATGGAGGATTGAACACAAGAAGTGACACCAAGAATTATAAGTACGAATGTAAGTCTTATGCAAAAGCAAGGTCTACCATATTGCGTAGAACCTTCTAGAACAAACTAAAAATGCTTAGTCATCACAACATCTAAAATGCCGTGACCGAATATATCAACACCCCCTCTAGAGGTCAAGTTTCTGTCCAAAAAGATATCGTTCGAATTTCTGTAAATAGTGTCTCTTCGGAGGTTTAGTATAGATGTCAGCGATGTTTTCATCTGACGGCACGTGATCCAAATAAATGCGGGAATCACGGTAACAATCGCGAATAAAATGAAAGCGTATATCGATATGCTTCGATTTCGAATGCTTAACAGGATTCTTAACCAAAGACAATGCACCTTGGTTGTCATTCATAAGCATCGGTGTTAACATGGTAAACGGTAATAACTCGCTAACCAATCGACTAAGATAAATAATTTCTTGGCACGCTGCGGACAGTGCCATGTACTCTGCCTCACAAGTTGATAACGCGACAGATGTCTGCTTCTTGGATTTCCAGCTGATAGGCGGTCCAAGCTCGTTTAGGCTAATGTGGTATCCAGTTACACTGCGGCGGTCATTCGTTGATGATGCCCAATCAGCATCACAAAAGGCGTAGATTCTCGGTTGTGCAGACGATGCGGTGAATGTTAATTCATACGCTGTTGTTTTCTTGACGTACTGGAATACATGTTTCAACATTGCCCAGTTAGCAGGTTCAGGACAAGACAATTTTTCTGATAATTTCGTTACAACAAAGGCAAGGTCTGGTCGTGTGCATGACATTGCGTATATCAGACTTCCAACCATTTGACGGTATTTTCGCTGGTTATCGATTTGAAGGTTGGCTTCCATGTAGGCATTACCGTTTTGCTCACACGGGGTTGATCGTGGTTTGCAGTTATGCATATCAAAAGCTTTCAAGATGTTTTCAAGATAATGTGCTTGAGACATTGTAATACTTCCATTTTGTTGACTAAATTTGATTCCAAGGAAAGTTGATAGAGTTCCAAGGTCCTTCATATGAAACTTCGATGACAATTGACTTTTAATCTCGTTTATGACATCGGTTGAACTACCTGCAATAATAATATCATCTACCCATATCAACAGAAAAATAATCTCACTCTCATTGCGTTTGAAGAAGAGACATGGATCTGCTGCTGATTGTTTAAAACCAAGTTCTATTAGGTAGTCATGAAGTAAGTTGTGCCAGTTTCGACCACTTTGCTTCAGTCCATAGAGCGATTTGTTTAGTTTCCATACTTTCCCTTCGATTTCATACCCGGCCGGCTGTGTAACATATACTTCTTCGTTAAGGGCAGCATGAAGGAAAGCACTCTTCACATCCATCTGGTGTAGGGTAAGGTTTTCTTGCACTGCGACCTGCATGAGTGACCTAACTGTCTCCATGCGTGCGGTTGGTGAAAACGTTTCGACATAATCAACTCCCTCGATCTGGCTAAATCCTTTTGCAACATATCTAGCCTTGTAAATAGGTTGTTCTGGGTCTCCTTTGAGGTTAAATACCCATTTTCCACCGATAACTTTGCGATCTTTTGGTGGGTCTGTCAACGTATAGGTGTCATTGGTTTGAAGTGACTCGATTTGTTCATCCATTGCCGCTTTCCACTTGCATGAGTCATTTCGGTTAATAGCGGTCTGATATGTTTGCGGTGTGTCCATTAAATAACAATAATCTATATAGCTCACATGGTCGTTGTCATCAGAGTTTTCGCTCTGGTCATAATCTGCTAGGTACGATGGTGGCTGTCGCTGTCTTGTCGGGTATCGCGATTCAGATTGCTCTTTCGGTTCTGACTGCTCCACTGACACTTCAGCTGGTTCTGGTACTTCAGCTGTTTGAGGCATGATTTGATCATCGTTTGTTTCTTCGTTTTGAAACTTTTCAGTGAAGGTTACAACTCTATGCTTCATCACGGTGTGGTTATCAGGGTAATAGACAAGATAAGCTGGACTTTCTCGATCATAACTGACAAAATACCCCTTCTTGCATCGTGGGTCCAGCTTTTTCGTGTTAGGAGTGTAAGCATAACATACAGTTCCGAAGACATGGAGTTTGGAAACATCAGGTTTGCGACCGGTAATCAAACTGTATGGTGTACTTTTGATGCGTTGAACATAACAACGGTTTCTGATGTGCATAGCGGTCATCAATGCATAGGTCCAGAGGTATTTCGGCAACCCCGATTCAATCAGCAATGCACGGGCCATATCAAATAATGTTCTCCAATTACGCTCAGCAGTTCCATTCTGGTGTGGTGAATGTGGAGAAGATAGCTCATGTTTTATGTTGCTTTTCCTGAGCAGCGACTTAAACTCGTTAGATATATATTCACCACCATTATCACTCCTCATGCGACTCACATCACCGGTTGGAAATATATCAGCATGGAAATTGAATGATTTGACTTTGCCATATGGGTTAACATCAGCAAGAAATTTTTCGGTCGCTTTCAGTGCATCTGATTTTTCTTTCAAATAATAGGTAAACGAGCACCCAGAGTAGTCATCGGTAAAAATAATAGCGTATCTGAAACCGTCCTTTGCAACAGGATCAACAGGACCTACAAGGTCTGTGTGAATTAATTCAAACGGTTTGGAGGCACGGGTATCAGCATCTCGGTTACGGGTATCAGTTTTCTTCGCGAGGATGCATGTTTCACAATTGAATTGACTTGAATCAGAAATGGTCATACCTTGAACGACATTTTCAAGTTTTCGAACATCAGCAATGTTGCAGTGGCCGAGTAATTTATGCCACATTTCAAGACTTTCTAATCGATTTCTCCCAACAGATGTTTTACACAGATAGTATAGCCTACCATGTTGATTGATAGGAAATTTTACATTATCATGAGTAGTTAATGTCCCACGGTTACCATCAAAAACTACTTTCGCACCCTTTTTTGTTGCCGACTGGACTGAAAATATATTTTGGGGAAATGAAGGTACAAATAACACATTCTCCATTTTGACATCAGCAATATTCCCATTGTTGTCTTGCAACGAAATTAAAACTGCCCCCTTCTTCTTGGCAAGGTTGTTAGACTTTGAGCCATCTGCTAGCTCAATGTAGTGTTCTTCCGGCTTAAAAGATTCATCGGTATGGATGAAGTTTGCATCTGTGTTAACGATGTGAGTTGTAGCTCCACAATCTACTAAAATTTTCTCACCAATGTCACTGGTTAAATGGATGCTATCACTAATTTTGAAAGCATAAGAATGATCATTTTTTACTTCAGTGTTGTCATTGACAGTTTTAGTCGCATGTTTTTGCTTTCTGCAAACTTTGTCAGTATGCGAAGAGGTCTTACATACCGAACACCACTTTCTATTTTTGGTATTTCTGCATTCAAATGATTTATGTCCTGCTTTACCACAGTTATAACAAATCAATTTACCCGGTGTCTGCCTCTGGTCAACAGTATTCATAACATTGTCGCCAGCCGGTTTCTCGGTACGAGTACGTTCAGTATCCTCAAAATTCTTGAGTGATTGCTTGAACTTCTGAAAGTTCTGAATCAAATGCTCTGATTGAGAGGTTACAGCAATAAATGCTTTATATCTATCTGGCAACCCCTTAACTACCATCGAAACAAGTAGTCCGTCACTAACAATTTCGTCAGCTTTTCTAAGTGCATTTGCAGCAGATTCAGCTCTCAAGATGTAATCTGTTATCGGTTCAGTCTCACTTTTCTTTAATGAAGTTAGTTGGGTATACAGGGCTATGATTCTTGGTTTCCCACTTCCAGCATAATGATCCTGGAGAATTTTGAATGCTTTTCTACCGTCGTCACGTGCGTCTCTCATTATAAGTGATATCGAACGTTCATCGAGGAATTGGATCAATTCAGAAAAAGCAGTTTCATTTTCATCAGCAGATATGTCCTTATTGCCAACAAAAACATGTTTCAGTTTGCGTATCTTCATGTATCCAAGAAATTTAACTTCCCACAATTCAAACTTTCTTTCATCTCCATCGAAACTAATATTCTTCCACTGGCTGGTGGCACTGGGCCCATAACCTGTTAACATGATGGAGGATTGAACACAAGAAGTGACACCAAGAATTATAAGTACGAATGTAAGTCTTATGCAAAAGCAAGGTCTACCATATTGCGTAGAACCTTCTAGAACAAACTAAAAATGCTTAGTCATCACAACATCTAAAATGCCGTGACCGAATATATCAACACCTAATTCCAGAAAAAACCTATTAAGAAATAAAACTCACTCTGGTACACGCTCTTCTTATATCTTATGAAACAGTGTCCTCCTCCGCGAATACTTAGTTAATTGGCTCTGCGCAGGAGAGATAAATGCGTACGTCTGCATTTTTTGATAAAGTGCGGACGAATATAGCTAAAAATTATTCGTCCGCACATTATTAAAGTGCGGACGAATATCCACTTCGATGATTGTTTTTGTGGAGTTAATTAGGTGTTTGTTACCCAAATTAGACATCAATATTCTGCTAATTAGAAGCATTACGTCAAATTGCAGAAAATTGTCTGGTAGAGTACTTACCCTGATTGAGTGTTGCTCAAAGAGAGTATTAAATACTCAAGGACTCCCCATCGAAGCCATGGCCCCTCCTGGAAATAATAGACAGGACATATCCCTCGATCTCTCTCTCTCTCTGTAACGTTTACTTTTTCGAGTGAGGTTTTTTTAGCCATGCCAACAGGTTAAAAGTGCTGTTTTGCTCTACTAGAATTCCAATGAAATCAGGATAATGCATGCTATCATAGTCAATAGTGTAAAATTTATTTAAAATTACAAGACTTTGGTTTCTTCAAGATTTCTTACCTCAAAGAAAGTTATTCCAAATTTCCGCATGGTTTTTACGCTGCCATATTTGTGTTTCTTAAAGGTTGGCTTGTTGTAACATGCTTAACACAAAACTGTTCTGCCCGGATAATGAACATTGGCCTGATTAAGTACGGCAGCTTGCACCGGTTAAGAACAGGGCAGAAAATACATAATCAGGGCAACATAATCAGGACAGGCCAACTTATTACTCAAAAAATATTATTTGGCACTTATAAAAGGGACATATAATCAGGGCAGGCCAGTTTATATACGACAGTGTAATATTATTTCTCATTTATTATAGAACGAACATAATCGAGGCAGGCCGACTTATGTATGACACAGTCAAATATTATTCCGGACTTATAGAACAAATATAATCGGGGCCGACCGCTTTTATATCATTCGTCATCACTTCTGAAAGCGAATAGCCCTGGTGGCAAAGTTGTTGTTGCTCTCAAATGAAACGAAATTTCGCGGCAAATACTAAATTTTGGGATTCGCAAGTTTAATAACTTTTCACCAAACTTAATTCCCGCAAAAAGAATAATTTAGGTTCCGTGAAATTTAGTTACTTCAAAGTATATTATGCTGAAATGTATTTACTACAAGATTAGTTTTAAACTAAGAATTACGTCGAGAAGTTTTTCTTCCGCCATCTCTAGTTTTTAGGGGTGTTCTATCTTCCAGAGAATGTTTAATTCACAAAAGTTCGAAGAAAATGCCAATCACAGCCTGCCTGGCCAGCCATTATATCAGCGTTCATAATCCGGTCACCACTACATAACCAGTGCAAAAAAAACATAATCGGATCATGTGTACATAATCCGGCTGTCCCGGTTGTAAACAGGCCGTTTTCGAAATCTGGGCAGAACAAAACTCCGGAACAACCCGGAATAACCCCCGGAGAAGAACCCGGAACAATAATATAATACACGGTTTCTTTACCGTTCCTTCTCTTATAAATGCTTTTAGCAACATAATTAATAATTTAGTAGTTGCTGTCGTGTTTCTTATAAAAAACACATGTATGTATGTACAGGAAATACCGTGCACTCTTCTTATAATAGATTTTTAGACAACAAGTATAACAATTTTGAACTCATATAAAAACAAGAGAAATTACTCATCTATGTCACTCTATGTTAAATGTCAAATATCGCTGACGTTTTTTAGTTAATTTTGAAGTTAAAATTGTGGAATTTTAGAATAAAAGTAAAGGTTAAAGTCGTTCGTTGTAAACATGAATAACCTGCGAGAGTTACAAAAAAAACACGTGTACCGCACGTTAAGTTTTGTAGCGCCCACGACACCTCGTGTGCATAATATCTTAGTTCACAAAACCCTGGCAGTTGTGACCTTTAAGAAGCGAAAAACCATCACAGCGTTTTTAAAGTAAGGAGGGTCGATCAAAAGCTCTTTCCAAGATATTAGGCCTAAAATTTAAAAACGAAACGTAATAACTTCACTATTCTTATTTTAAATTGACGTCAATATCTAGTTGCGTTGGTGTCGTGCCGTCTAGGCAGTTAAGAAATAAGACAAGTCTTTTTTGCACTAAAGCTTTAGCGCCATTATTGTTTTTTTTGTGATTTTAACACATGGATTTATTTGTATATTGTACATTTGTATAATAAACAGGAACTTGTAAGTTTTTTATTCAAATAGCAGACACACCAGTCTGGCAAAAGGCGCTAGCGCTTGCCTTGATGTCAAAAAGGCAAAAACCCTGGGGGCGAGGTTGGAGAGAAAGCGAGATTTTTTTTTCAATCCGTGCCAAAAGGCTGACTTTCTAAAGGCGTAAAAAATAGAGATACGGTATTTTCAAAAAAAAAAAAAAATACTGTTGTTCCGGGTTGTTCCGGATTACTTGTACCAGAGTTCCGGTGTTCTACTGTTCCGTTATGTTAATGCAGCCCTGCTGAATCTACTCAGCAAATCAGGAAAAGGTGGTGTTCTACCAATGAACGCTGACACAATGAACCTGCTGGCGGAGAAGCACCCCAGGCCAAGACCAAAGTATGAGAATTTATTACTTAAAGGACCAGTAAATTATGTGCACGAAATCGTTATGGATGAAATAACACCCGAATTGGTTAAGAAATGTGCAGCAGCAACGAAAGGGGCTTGCGGACCCTCCGGAGTTGATGCGGATGAATGGAGGCGAATTCTTGGTTCAAATATCTATGGTGATACTGGCAGTGACCTGAGAAGAGCAGTTGCACAAACGGTAGAGCAATCATGTATGATCGAAATGGAGAAGGTAAATCAATGTGCGACGATAGAAGCTCTAATGTCCTGTAGGTTAATACCATTAGATAAATGTCCAGGACTGAGACCTATTGGAATTGGTGAAGTTTTAAGGAGAATAATGGGGAAATAAGTTATGGCTGTCCTGAAGAAGGATGTTTTAGAAGCAGCTGGTAATTTGCAGTTGTGTGCAGGTCAAAAATCTGGCTGTGAAATTGCTGTTCATGCTATGAATGACATCTTCAACAGTGACGATTGTGAATGAGTCTTACAGATTGATGCCAAGAATGCTTTTAACTTCCTCAATAGATCTGTGATGATTCATAACATTAAAATCATTTGTCCAACGATTGCTACCTACGTATCAAACTGCCACAGAAGACCTGCTAGACTTTTTGTGCTTGGTGCAACAGAAATCTTATCTGAAGAAGGGACAACGCAGGGCGACCCAATTGCTATAACTGTATACGCTCTTGGAATCACACCATTGATGTCAACGATAAACAGCTCATTTCTATACACATCACATTCTTCAGATTCTTCAAATACGACAAAGCAGGTGGCCTACGCTGGCGATCTAACTGGGGCTGGGAAGCTGAAAGAATTACGTCAATGGTGGGATCTGCTGGTTCTACATGGTCCATCGATTGGTTATTACGTTAATGAGAACAAGACGTGGCTTATTGTAAATGAGAAGCTGCGAGAATTATCTTCAAAGATATGGGAATAAAAATCCCCAAAGAAGGTAGTAAACATCTCTGGGCAATCATTATTATTATTATTATTATTAACATTTATTTGGGTTCAATTTTGTACAAAATTGTTCTTCTCCCTAAAATGAAATATAAAAATGAAAAAAAATTATAGATTAAGAATAAATAAGTGTTCAAAAAATAAATTTTTTTATATACATTAAATAAGAAAGAAAACCGCGATGAGAAAAACTGGAAAGGCTTGAAAGAAATTGAAACGCTCGAATCGACGAGAAATTAAGAAACGATGTATGGAATCAACCTAAATTGTAACTAGACAAAAAGCAGAGAAAACGATAATGGCCTTGAAAGTAAGGAAAATATAAATAAACTATAAATAAAGAATAAATAATTGTTCAAAAAAAATATTATCTTTTTATATATATACATTATAAAAACCGCGATGAAAAGCAAAATTAAAAATAAACTTGAAAGGCTCGAAAGAAATTGAAACACTCGAATCGACAAGATAAATAGAGACGATATTGGAATCAACCTAGATAGGAGTAACTAGAAAAAAAACCCAGAGAAAACGATAAATGGCCTTGGAAGTAAGAAAATATAAAATAAAATAATTGAATTATGAAAAAAAAAAAAAATAATAAATAAAAAAAAAATAAAAATAAAAAAAAAAATATTTCATATATATACTTGGCTAGTCGCAAAAGGAGAAAAGGCAAAAGTAAACACAAGCTGAAAATGAGTAAGGGTAGATTGTGAACAGGTCGATAGAATATTGGCACCCAAACTTCGGCGAACAGAATTCAAACAGACAAGACTCTAGCGACTGCCTTATTTAGATAAAATTGTTTTGCTTCTTTAGTAAATTTTTCTAGAGTTTCAATAATTTTTATACTATCCGGGATTTCATCGTAACACCGTGCTTGGTTTTGAAAAGTGCCATTTCCAACATTTTTAACAAGAGGCTCCTAGATCTCAAATTTCGTGTTGGTACAACAAACTCTACGTTTAGATAGCTTGGATGGTTGTTATCAATTCTCGATTTGTGTACAAGTTTACTTATACTGAATTCAATATGTTCTTTTACGGGAAGCCATTTTAGATTCGTGACTTCTTGCAGATTAGCATAACGGCGGAGAACGTAACCAACAGCCATGTTTTGGATCTTTTGTAGCCGACATATCAGATAATCAGGTATTTGCGAGAAGACAACATTACCGTAACTTATCCTTGATAAGATCAACGTTTCCGCCAAGGTTTTGCGTACATGGAAAGGTGTGAAAGGACTAAACTTTCGTAGAGCACGTAGTGTTGAGTGCGAGGATTTTATAACATTGTTTATATGGCAGGTCCATGATAGATTTTGATCGAATTGAATGCCAAGTAACTTAACATTTTCTTCCTGCTCGATTGACATACCAGCACAACGACAAAGATAGCTTCGGTCAGAATCAAATGCTCTCAGTCGCTTAGAATGGAATATGATTAACTTAAGCTTGTCACTGTTGAACAAAAGATTGTTTTCTTTTGACCAAGCTAGAAGGTTATCTACATCCTTTTCCATATCTTTGATTGATTGAAATAGATCTCTGACTTTGCAGTGTTTATATAATGTTGTATCATCAGCATATTGGATACTGGCGGAGTTGATTTGATTTGATAACTCGATGACGTAGAGGTTAAACAGGACAGGGCCAAGTATGCTACCCTGTGGTACACCGTAAAACATTGATTTTAAAGATGAAATTTTGTCTTCAATTTGAACGTATTGTTTCCTATCTTTCAGATAACTTGATAATATCTTTAAAGCACGAAATGAAAAATTCATATCACGTAGTTTCAGCAGCAGATTTTTGTGATCAATCGTGTCGAAAGCTTTGGAGTAATCGATGAGGATAGAGAGTGTCACTTCACTTTTCGCCATTGCTTTTTTTATGTCGTCACGAATCTTAAGCATCAATGTGGTAGTCGTATGACCTTTGCGAAAACCGGATTGTGTTTCATTGTAAAGTTGATTACTTTCGATGAATTCACATAACTGAGATAAGATTACTCTCTCGTAGATTTTTGACAATACTGGCAGTACTGAGATTGGACGATAGTCCTTTGTGCTAATTGGTGTGTCGATCTTTGGTATTGGGCAAACACGAGCAATCTTCCATTGCTGGGGAAATATTTCTTTGTTGATGCATTTGTTAATAATATGGACCAGAGGGGATGTTATGAATTCTGATACTGGCTTGATAAATCGTATTGGAATATTGTCATGACCACTGGAGCAGTCATTCTTGAGGTTTTTTAGTATTTTATTTATTTCATTGTAAATAGTATGTTGAATTTTGAACGATTGTTCGTTTTCAGTAGTTTTGATATCATCTGGTAATGTAGACTCGACGTTTGATTTCCCAGTTAGGTTTGCTGCTAGATTGCTAAAATATTCATTCATTTCTGAAGGATCGTGTTTGATTCGTGTTTTTTGATTGCTCAGAATACGATGAATAGTATTCCAGACAGATTTTTGATCCTTTGACGATAACGATTTCTTGAAGAACGAGTTTTTTATTTCCTTCAATGTCTTTCGATAATTAGTGCGTTTTTCTTTATAGTCATTTTTGTAATTTGGATCTTCTTGGGCTTTTTTACGATAAAATTCCAGTTGGTTTCGACTGTCTTGGATGGCAGGGTCTTTCATCCACGGAGCGATCGGGCGTGTTAGCTTTACTCGCTTCAGTGGGGCATGACGTTCAATACAGGATAATATGAGATGATTCAGTGTATCTATTTGTTCATCTGGATCATCGAATGTAAATATCAAACTAAATGGTAATTTTGAAAAATCGTCGATATAGGAATTCATATCCAGATTTTTTTCGTCATGAACGAATTTATATCGCGGTTCGAAACGTTCTTTTTTAATGCTAAGTAGAATATATGGCGTGTCATGATCACTTATTTCGTCAGTAATAAGCACGTCACTGTTTGTCACTTTACCAGGAATGTTAGTAATAATATGATCAATGAGAGTAGCTCCCTTTCTGGTTGGTTTATTGACATGTTGATACAAATTGTACGAATTTAGTATGTCTTTATAACGTTTGGTGGATTCTTTTTCTTGGCCTTAAAGGTCAATGTTCATATCACTGGTTACAATAATGACACCGCTCCATTTAATAGATATTTCGGCTATCAATGTTTCAAAATTATTGAGCCATTCGATCTTTTGCTCTTCCTTTGAGCTTGGTTGATATATTGGTACACAGACATTCAAAAACAATTTTGTCAAGCAAAAAGTTGAAGAATGGGTTGCGGAAATTAAAGTTCTTTCACGGATTCCAAGAGTGGACCCACAATCAGCGTTATGTGCTTTCAAACATGGCCTACGTGGAAGATACACCTACATCATGAGAACTGTTCCTGAAATTGAAGCCTTACTTCAGCCGCTAAAACATTGCATTAGGACAATTTTCCTTCCAGTACTGATGGAAAAACATATTTGCAACGATCCCGAACGATTGTTGTTGTCTCTACCTGCGAAGTATGGTGGTATTGGTGTTATCAATCCTATTTCACTCTGCAAAATAGAATACAACAACTCCAGAAAAGTTACAAAAGCGGCTTCCAACGATGTGTTTGAACAACAAGAAGTCAAGCGTAACAAAGAAGATGATACGCGAAAAGTCAAGAGTTAGATTCAAATCGATAAAAACAAAAACAAATGAAGAACAATTAAGAGCCATAAAAGCCATGTCCGTAAACGTATCACAAATGCGTACACTTGATTGTTCAACAGAAAGCGGTGCATAAAACTGGTTGACATTAGATAAGAGATTGTTCTGGGATGCTATTCGCTTGCGATACAGCCTACCACTTACCAGATTACCGGAACGATGTGTATGCTGTTCACCATTTACTGTGCAGCATGCACTAAGTTGTCATACTGGAGGATTTGTTGCAAGGCGACTCAACGAATTAAGGAATATTACAGCTCAGCTATTGTGTGAAGTGTGCAAAGACGTTGAAACAGAGCCATGTCTCGAACCATTAACGGATGAGCGTATTGCATCCAACAATCAACAAGACGAGGCGCGTGTTGACATTGCAGCCAGATGGTGCTATGGACAGAGAGCGTATTTCGATGTAACCCACAAGCTCGATGCTATAGTAACATTTCTATGGAAAAAGCGTATGACACGAACGAAAAGTCGAAGAAAAGAGCATATAATGATAGAATCATACAAACTAAAAATGGTTCGTTTACACCACTTGTTTTTAGCACTACTGGAGGAATGGGACGAGAGTGTCGCAGATTTTACGCTTAGCAGAGCATATATCGCTAAAGAAGAACAACAAATTTAGTGCAACTTTAGTTATATACGAGAGTATATAAGAGTTAATGACAGTCTGCTAAGATCGATGATTCTGTCCATCCGTGGATCACGCACGCACAAAAAGTGGAGATTTATGGAGATGCCCGATATCGAACTAGTGCAAAGAGAAGCAGATACTCTCCGAGTGTGTCAACCTTTAAATGTTTAGTGTTATCTTTCCACGCTTGATGCCTCCCGTTTCTATGTGTTTTTTCATTGTAATGATATGATGATTCTTTTTGAAATATATTTTATCCGTGTCCCCCGCTGTGTTTTTAGCAAGCCGCCCTTGTTTATAGAAGACAACAAGTCCACAGCAAAATGTGCAAATATATGAAAAAATACTAAGAAAAATTTTACAAAGTGTATAATTTGTTTATTACGATTTTCGCGATTTAATCAAATTGTTATAGATATATTCTTGCAAAGAAAAGTATATTGTTTTATAATTTTTTTATTTCAACATGTCTTCTTTGCCAGAGTCTTCTCTGCTCTTTAGACCTTAGCACTAAACTGGATTCACTAGACCCGCACGTACCTTTTCAAAAAAGTTTTTATTTGTTACGTTAAATGTTTTGAAAACGATGTCTGGAGCATTTTCAAGAGCTATAAAAGAAGCTAATTTCTCTGTAAGAGTGAATACAGATGGAGAAAGAAGTTTTGGAGGCAATGCTAACATAAATCGAGACAGAAACAGCGGAAATAGTTCAAATCGAGGTGTGCTTACCACTTTTTGTTTTTATATAAATAAAGAACCCTCAGCTAATTAGTACCGCTTGAATGTAAATTTACATGTACGCGAATTTTACGACCTCATGTAAGGATTTCATGTCTACATAAAGAACCTTCACATATCTTTTGTTTACACACGAACTTAATTGCTTTCTGTTGTTATTGTTGTTTAGGAGATAGATAGATAGATAGATAGATAGATAGATAGATGTGCATATTTTACATGGCTAGCCTCACAAATATCGAGGGATATACCCTGTCTATTATTTCCAGGAGGGGCCATGGCGTAGATGGAGAGTCCTAGAGTATTTAATGCTCATTTTGAGCTACGCAGACCCAATTAGAGCCCGTGCTCTACTAGACACCCGGCAACATCCAACGGCCCACACAGTGTGCCATCTTCCCAATTTCCCTCACATGGCTTGGGTTAACCCGGGGCTATGGTAACATTCACTCACCCATGTTGAATCGCCGTCAAGAGGAATCGAACCCCGGTCTCCTGCACAGAGTACGAGAGCTATAACCACTAATCTACGGCACCACGAAGTCATTGGATGACAAGTCATAACAATAAGATTTGATGAATCATATCATTGTAACATGTAACATGCATGTTATTGTTTAACATGTGTTAAGTGTTAAAGGTTACGAAGGCTATTGACATATATTATATTAAAAAAATGAACGAATACAACAGGTTAAAGTTAAATCATTATATATGTGTATTGATTCTTTCTTAAATTTTTAAAACCTGATTTAAAAAGCATTTCTATCGCGGCTTTCTGTTCTTAAACTTTTAAAATGCAATCTAAAAAAGCTTTTCTATTGGCACTTTTAGTTTTTAAACTTTTAAAATGCGATCTAAAAAAGCTTTTCTATCACCGTTCTTCATTTCTGAATTTTTAAGACGCGATCATTTCGCCGCTTTTCGTTCTTAGATCTGGCTTTTTAAGAGTTCAGATATTTAATGTGCAAAGTATAACATTTAGTTTTGTGTGAAAAGAAATAAAATTGCATGCGCACTTTCATAAAACGCAAGCATCAGCGAAAACATAACATTTATAAACAAATGGTTTAACATTACCTTTCATGAGTAAAAACAATAGATACTTAGATCTTTGTTAAACTATATTTTTTTCGTTGATCTCTATTGTTTTCAACATGCAAAAATAGCTCAGGTATTTAACAATAGGTTAACAATAACAGCGAAAATTCTGACGCTACCGAAAGCTAGTCATGTAAAATATGCACATCTATCTATCTATCTCTAGCTGATGTGAAGGTGGTAACTATCGTGTACATGTAAAGGTACATTCGAGCGGTACTGTAAGAATCTCCTAATTTCGTTCCTAGACAGGTTTTTTGTGTGTGTAACAATTTTGATAATCCTGTTAGCATTTTAAACACAAGGCTAGCTAATATTAAATATCATTTACGTCAGGTAAAATATTTGTTTGTCCTACATGTATAAATAAAGTTTAATTAAGGACTGGGTTAGGTGTATCTTATATAATAATACGGAGTGTTTGTGACGGTCATAGTGGATATTGTTGATGTTGCCGAAATTTTCTTTGAAGTTGGCGAAAAAAAGTATGTCTCAAATGTTAAATGACGTCAATAACACTACTTTATCGTCAATATCCTTATTAAATAATGAAGCCATTACAGTGCAGTTAAAATTTTGAGTCCAAATAACTTGGAAACGAGATGGCGATGTCAATGATTTTCACCGCATGGGTAACTGGGGACCACCTAGGACCAATTTGGGGAATTTTCCCAAACCTATGTCCCTGAATCGGTTCCGGAATGGACGGGTTGATGAGTTTTATCAAAAGTACATGATCCTATACATTTTTTTGATCAGCGTTTGAAGATGTATATGATGAAGGCAACAGGTACATAAATTTCTAAAAAAAATTTTTGTACCTTGTGAAGACTTTGCTGACGTCAGCAAATATTTTATTCCCTCTCATTAACCGTTCATCGAAAGCACATGTTCATATACATTTTCTTGATTAGCGCTTTAAGGTTTACACAGTAGAGACAACGTGAAAACAAGGTTCTAAATTATTTTTTTGTAGATGGGTTGCTGACGTCATCCAATACAAATGACGCTTCTTTCTCATTTTTATCCAGCCTCAGTGGATTTCTCCACGGGCCTTATCGACTAGTTATGTATAAAATAAAATCTTTTGCTTTTACTTTAGCAGGAAAAAAATAAAGTATATAAGTAAACGAGGCATTGTGCGGTTCTTTTCAAAACACAGGTGCCATAACAAGCATTGTCGGGTGTCATATATACCAAGCATTTCTTTCCATAATAAACTTTTGCTAAAAAAAGTCAATTAGTATTTTTATTACAGGCTGATTACCCTTAAAAAAACTTACCCCATTAAACTTCATAACTCAATAATGAAACCAAAACAAATTGTTTTTTTTGGTATCACAAGGGATTAGATTTGTCATTAAAGAATCAAATTAGTCTTATTTTGGAATATAATGTTTAAAATTTTTCATAACTTGGAAAATTTAAAATTAAAATTTGTGATGTTAAGACTAAGCTGGCACTTTCACTAATTCTTCCATATCTGAACCTATTTGGTACATCATAGGTTTTTAGGGATTGTGTCCGATATCGTGTCATTTTTTAATTAGCATAGCATGTGATACGAATTTGGAATGATGTTAAAGTAATGTTTAATTTTTTGAAATCGTTTCAAATCGTATGGAAATCGTTTCAAAACGTATGGAAATCGTTTCAAATCGTATGGAAATCGCTTCAAATCTTTTGGAAATCGTTTCACTATTTTGTGAATGGTTTCATTAAAAACTAAAATCGTTTCCTAATCGTTTCAAGATTGTTTTATTATGCTTACTCAAGCTTTTTCAGCAAATAACCTCCCGAGCAATTAATTGCTAACATCAGAGTGTCTATGCGAGCAATTTTGCTCGCCATATTTTTCACTAAAAAAACTTTACATTTAGTCTCTTTTCCAGGAGAGGCGTGCGCCTTGGCACACACCCAAATCGTTTTGGGGGTGTGATTAAAACATCCGCCACATTTCCAGTTTGGTTGGACATTTCCGTAGCTCGTTTTGAACTTTCGTCGGTTAAAACGTCCGATAGATTTCCGTCTTGGTCGAACACTTTTAGATCTCAGAATTATTAAATAGTCCTGGTCCTTTTAATCCACGAGCAAGCTTATTCATAGCCAACCTGATTATCCTAGTTAATTCACTGACTCCTGACTTAGTTGAAAGAACTACATAGACATAAATCTCTTTTGCCTGCCCCTGCCGTTGTCTTACACAAGAAATCCAACCATGCGGTTCTTAACTAATGCGGAGGTGAACACAGACAAAGCACGGATAAAGCAAGTCTGCAAAACTGCACTAACAGGCGGAACAGGTGTTATTTTTATTCAAACAATTTTAAAAACGAAACCCAAGCGAAGCATTTTTTTGCCTATTTGCTTCTGATGACCTGAAAAATAAACAATAAATTTTTGAAAATGACAATATAGTCATGCATACTATTTGAACATGTAGACAAGGAAGTTAAGATTGAGAGAGTCACTATACGCTCAATCATCGTGTTTGAGGTTCACGATTCAAAACGCCCCCACTTTTCTACCACAAAGTGAATGCGCAACATTGCGTTATAACATCCTTTGCATGTGCGTTCTACATCGCACGCGTTACTTGATTCACATATTTCTGAATAAGACTGATGCATGGTATGGTCTAACAAAGACTTGTTTGACGAAATAAATAAGTAACTAGCAAGATTATTAAGTTGGAAAGAGTATTTTTATTTTTGTGCAGTCTATAAACCACTATGGCAATATTTTGCCGTCGTGAAGGTCTACCACAACGGCATTTTTGATGGCAAAAGCTGAATGCCGTCGTGGATTCAGAGGGCTGGGAATGTTGTGTAGTTTTCTTTAAGGATTTTTTTTCCACAACTCCATTTGAAGGTAACTTTGCAAACACCATGATGTAAAGAGACACAATAATTTATTATAAGAAAATCAAAAAAACTACATTTTAATTCGGAGGAAAATATACACACAAATGTCCCATATACAGTACCGCTTGAATGTAACTTTACATGTACGCAAGTTTTACGACCTCGTGTAACAACCTCATTTCTATATAAAGAACCTTCACATATCTTTTGTTTACACTCAAACTTAATTGCTTTCTATTGTTATCGTCGTGCAAATGAAAAAGACTAATCAAGATTTTGTATGTGAGAAGTGTATACGTAATGATGAAGGTGTTTTGGCTAGCACAGAGGAGGAGAAATGGGTAGCTTGGAAGAATTATTATCAGAGGTTGCTTAACACTGAGTTTGATTGGGATGAGGATAATTTGTCTGATGATGATGTTGTAGTGGAGGCTATTAGGAAATTGAAGGTTGGCAAGGCTGCAGGAGTATCAGGTATTGTTGGAGAGATGGTAAAAGCATCTGGATATATTGGAGTTGAACTTATTACAAGTCTTGCTAATCAGATTATAAAGGATGGTGCTATTCCGAGTGAGTGGCAGTCGAGTGTAATAGTGAATTGTTTCAAGGGTAAGGGTGATGCATTAGAAAGGGGTAACTATTGAGGTTCGAAGTTGGTTGATCAAGTAATGAAAGTTATTAAAAGAGTGATTGATAAGTTACTTAGAGAAAGAATTGATATAGATAAGATGCAATTTGGTTTTGTTCAAGGACGTGGCACTACAGATGCAATATTTTTTCTCAGACAGCTTCAGGGAAAGTATTTACGAGAAAGAATCTCTGTTTTGCCTTTGTAGATTTAGAGAAAGCTTTTGATAGAGTGCCGCGTAAAGTTATTTGGTGGGCTATGAGAAAATTAGGTGTGGATGAGTGGCTAGTTACGATGGTATAGTCTATGTCAAGCAATGCTAGAAGTTGTGTCAGGATTAACGATTCCCTTAGTGATGAATTTAGAGTAAATGTTGGTGTACAACAGGGTTCTGTACTTAGTCCTTTGTTGTTTGTTCTAGTCTTAGAAGCGCTGTTGATGGAGTTCAGAACAGGTTGTCCATGGGAGCTATTGTATGCAGATGATTTGGTTCTCATAGCAGAGTCGATGGAAGAATTAGTTGAAAAGTTTGAGAAGTGGAAGAAAGGACTAGAAGAGAAAGGGCTAAGGGTGAACACAGCAAAGTCTAAAGTCATGATTAGTAGCATTGCAGCCAAGTGTGACCTTGTAGTTGGAAAGTGGCCTTGTGGAGTTTGCAGGAAAGGGGTTGGTAGTAACTCAATTTTTTGTCAGACTTGCAAGCATTGGGTACATAAAAAGTGCAGTAATATTGGTGGAAGTTTAAGAGCTGACATTCAGTTTGTATGCAAAAGCGTTGCAAAGGTGAGATTATAGAGAATGAAGTATTTCCAGCTTCATTGATGTACAGCAGTGGCTCGTTAGAGATAGTTAAGAACTTCTGTTACTTAGGTGATATGTTGGGCAGTGAAGGGGGTGTTGAAAGAAGTGTTACTTGCAGGATAGGTTCTGCTTGGAAAAAGTTCAGAGAGTTACTTTCTTTGTGGACTAGCAGAGTCTTGTCAATTGAGTTAAAAGGTAGGTTGTATGAGGCCTCTGTAAGAAGTGTTATGTTGTACGGTAGTGAGACATGGGCAGTGAAGTAGGAAGATCTTGACCGTTTAGAAAGGAATGATATGAGAATGGTTAGGTGGATATGTAACGCCGTTTTGAGAGACAGAAAGAGTTCAGATGAGCTAAGAAGCAGGCTAAGTATCCGTAGAATTAAAGATGTTATCCAGATAAGAAGATTGAATTGGCTGGGACACTTGGAAAGAATGGAGGGGGATAATTGGGTAAGAAAGTGTAGAGACTTGATAGTTCCTGGGGCAAAGCCCAGAGGCAGACCGAGAAAGACTTGGCAGGAGGTTATAAGGACAGACATGATACGTCCCTTATCATGCTAGCATGGGTTGGATGGGGTATATTAATGACCCTCTTCCAATCTGATCTAGACTGTGTTAGATCTAAACTCAACTTCCTCTGTATCAAGTCTGTCCTTATCGCATTCTGTGAAAAATGCAGATGTTGATTAGACCAACACTCCACAGTTTACAACAACCATGATTAAACATGGTAGGATTTTTGCTGTGACAAAGCATATATTCTCAGAGTTTGTAGCTATTACCTTGTAAGTTTTTTCGGCTGTTATCTTGATAGTGGTTTTTAAGTTGATTTCCTTTACTATAGTTTTCCTTAATAATGCTATAACATTTCCAATGAAAACTGTTTTAGTTTTCTAAATGAGAGTTTGTCATCATGGAGGAAACAAAATGTCACTGCAGGAAAAATGTTCTATTGAGCTAAGTATGTAATAAATGATAACACATTTAGGCTTTATTTTTTAGTTATTATTAAAAAACTGAATGTACATGTTATAATGCTGTTTCTTCAATTGGGGTTGGAGAATCAAAATAACTGTGAAGGGTGTTTTGAGGATACCAAAGTAAAAAAAAAAAGAAAAAAAGAACTGTGATACAAAGCATGGAAGGAATCCTTGTGTGAAGGGTGTCAAAACAATTCTTTAACACTTTTTTTATTAAAAACATTTGTTTATCATCTACCGGTGAGATTATTATGTAGGATGAAAGAAAACACGAGTCATGCATTATTAAAATCCTTGAAAAACTTATGTACACCCGTGTTAGAAATTTTTCAATGCTCATGATATTCTCTTTGATCGACAGTTCAGCTTTGGTAAGGCTCATTCAACTTCTAGTGCTCTTGACAATGGTAACCTTGCCTGTGGAGTTTTTGTCGACCTTCAAAAAGCCTTTGATACTGTTGCCACACTATCCTTATTTCCAAATTACATTACTGTGGAAGCAGAGGAGTTGTATTAAATTGGTTTAGATATATCAGGGAGAACACAATTTGTTACCATCTCTTATGTTAAGTCTCTTGTGAAAGCTATCAAACACCATCATCAATGATCTTCATTCCATTATTATATTTAGAAAACTTTTCAATTTGCTGATGATAATCTACTTCATTTCAATTCTTCTCTGAAATCTTTATGTAATAAACTTAACTTTGATCTTAGATGTCTTCAAACTTGGCTTCTGGCCAATAAAATTTCTCTAAATGCGAGTAAAACTGAATTCTTAATCTTTCAACATCAGCAGAAAATCCTTTAATTCTTACCTTTTCTAAAAAAATGCTAGTTCTAAAATCTTTCCAAGCTCTTCTTTTACTTGGGTGTGTATCTTGATTCTCACTTAACCTGGAAACCTCATGTTTCCTTTTTAACTCCTAAGTTAGCTCTTGCTAGTGGTATTTTATCTAAATTGAGGCATCACCACTCTTTCTGAACCTTAAAGTGCTTAAAGTCTTTAACTTTGTGAAAACCTTAAACATTCTTTTTATCAACAAATTTCTTAATTCGAAACTCACTTCAGATCTCTTAAGTTTCTTCAAATTTATTAAATTATTATCTTGTGTCACTTTAAAATCTCTTGTCATCAATCACTGCCTAGGGGAATATTGAACCTGCGATTTTGACTAAATAATTGAATTCTATTTTTATTTTATCAATTAATTTACTTAGGTGGTCATCCTCTTATATTAGTCAACGACTATATGATGGTTTTCCGCCTTATCTTTTTTCTTTCTTTTTTTAATTATTAGCTGCGTGTATGTCTGCTTGTTAACTAGCAAATAAATTTATTTTTACTTATTTTTAAGCATTTTTGTTAAAAAATGGATACAAGCAATATGAATTATATTTTAATCAAAAATAAAATCATTTTGAGTGAAAATTTTCTGGTTACAAAAAAAAAAAAAAAAAATCAACAATAAGTGAATATGGAAAGGATATTATATTGACTCAATTCTTGTACTGAAATTAATACATCTAGCTAATAGCTACGTGTTTTAAAAAAACTTGTTTGTTTTGATGCTCAGAAAAATGGAAAAGCTTCCTGCATAATATGTTCCACATTTTGACTAGATATAAGGAACTTTGCTAACATAACAAAAATATTTAGTATAATAAAAAACGCAGCTAAAAATATTCAAAATCTTTTTCCTCGTAGTTGCATTAGAAAATCTTTCTAAACACCACTTGCCTTCCCGACTTCATATATAATTAAACAATACTGTAGTAATTTTGAATCCGGTGAAATACGCAATATTAAGTAGCTTAAATTCAATATGTTAAAATATCCTGAACATCGCCACCACAGCAACAAAAGGGTGAACCAACGTACCACTTTGTACGTGTGATTTAAAAAATCACTAAGCCACTAGTTTCAAATTGTTTTCTCCCTTTTAAAAAATACTTTGGAACCCGAAATGTTAAATGTGTATCAGAAACAATGAAGAAATCAGATAAATTTAAACAAATGATTTAAATAAAAATATGGGTAAATTTATTATGGAGAGATTAACAAACAGTAAACACTTTTTT
Source organism: Hydractinia symbiolongicarpus (assembly GCF_029227915.1). Taxonomy (NCBI): domain Eukaryota; kingdom Metazoa; phylum Cnidaria; class Hydrozoa; order Anthoathecata; family Hydractiniidae; genus Hydractinia; species Hydractinia symbiolongicarpus. The sequence goes on along the minus strand of NC_079882.1, from coordinate 3,504,095 downwards.
AAAAGATTAAATGAAAACAGATGTGCTGTTTATAGTCTAAAATCAACAAACAACCCACAAAAGGCAAGTCACGCAAAGGAGTTATACATCTTTCCTTGGCCTAAGATTTAAGATTGTATTAGGATTATAGCGGAGAAGATGTTTTTAAATAACAAAACAGATTAAGTAGTTTAACCTTACTAATTAAGAGAATGTAAAAATGAGCAAATGAAATGTTAAAACATAGAATTTTACTAAAATGTGATTGATTGTGATTACTATCAATAGTAATGCAAAGACCAAATGCATCAGTTCAAAAAAGACAAACATAGCAAAATTTTGATAGTTTTTGTGTTTAGTAATCTTTTCTCTATTAGGAGACAGATACAAAATCTAATTTCATTTGGCTACTTCTCTTGCAGTAAATTACTAATTTTGAATTAAATTCTGTTTCTCAAAACGTATACAGATGTCAAATATATTGTATAAAAAAACTTGCTCCATGGAATGTGTTCACTAGGGAATGTGTTAAATCTATATGAAATATGAAATAATGAGATATACAGTGCCCTGCTTTTACTTTTGTTCTTGTATACTTGTTCTTTTTGTCAGACAAAAAGAGTATTATCGTTAAAGTGTATATTATTCTTCCCCTTTAAAAAACACATTAAGAAACTTTTGGAACTTCAATAGCTGGGTGGCAGAAGAAACAAGATGCTTAGCCTAGTTTCTTGCTAAAACAGGTGACCAATTATGACAAAAAGGCTTGTTTTTACATTATAGAAGTTTATATTGGAAACTTTAGTAAACCCAGTGTGTTCTTGGCATACGTTTAACTTTTCCCTGTTTTTCTTTTTAGTGTTCATATTATTACCTAACTATTCTTCAACGAATAACACAAGTAAACAAAATGTATGCTAAAATGTCTGGTTTATAATTCTTGAATAAGTGGTTGGTGACCAAATAAGCACTGAATACAAATCACAAATAATTAATAGTTTAAAAATTAAATAAACTAAGAACATTCTATTTTTAACATAAGACATGGCGTGAAAACTATATACATAAAAGTATTTTCGGAATAAAACACTACACAGTTTCATGTTTTAACAATCATCACGATATACAACCCTGAAGATTGTTATAAAACATGAAACTTAAAGTTGTCATGTCTGGTTTTATCCTAAAAATATTATTTCACTCTGAAAGCATCGAATACTCTTATTTTTACTGGATATCGTTACAACCTTTTGTATTTTAATAAGTTGCATGCACTAAAATTTTTTATTTTAAGAAAATTCAAGAACTTAAGTTAAAATGCCATTTTACTGTTGTATCCTTTTTTACTGCTTGATCAATAGCATTAAAAAATAGGATATACAGTTTTAATGATTTTTATTTATTTATTTTTTATTTTTTTATAGGAGACAATGGTGGACGGTGGCAACGAGGAGGATACAACAGAGGTGGATCCTCTTTTAGGGGAAGAGGTAGAGGAAATCGTGGTCAAGGACGTGGTCGTGGTCGTGGTAGAGGCCATGGAAGCTATCACCCCAGATCAAGGTTTGATGAGGACGATGAGGGGGACTCTATGATGGATAGTGAGAGGCAGGGAGGTAGCAATAGATATAATCCATATGGCAGGGGTAGTGCAAATAGTCGGCGCAGGGACAGATCTCCAGAAAATAGAGTAGATGATGTGGATGGTGACAGTGGGTGGTGGAAAATTGTCATACCGGAAGGGAAAAAACATAGCCGTGACTGGCTGTTAGCAAGGTTAAAATCTATATGTACTGAACCATTCTCGCCTGTGAATTTTCATATTTTCCAGGACAATGCTGTTTTTTTTGTCAATGAGAAATCTGCTGCAGATGGATTAAAAGCGGCAAGTAACAAGATAACAACAAAAGATGGCTCAAAGTTGTTTCTCTCAGTGCGACCAAGTCGGCCACCAAGAAATCAAGGTGGTTCCACAGGAAATAACAATTCTGGAGCTCCTATTAACACAGAAGTTGAGACATCTCCTGAAAAGTTAGAAGTGTATAAAGATTGCCTTGCAAAACGCTTTGACCCTGAAGCAGTAAAATTGGATTTGTCTAATTTGTTTTTTGACAAAGTACTTAGAGCAGGGGAAGTAGAAACCAAGATATGGAAACCTGTTGTGATTAACACTATTTTGGAGATTATACATCAACTCTGTTCTACATTAAAAATTCTAGATTTGTCCAATAATCAAATACAAAGATTAAGCATTCTAGAAAACTTAAGTGAAAAATGTCCAGCACTGGAAGAAATCAATCTATCCAAAAATGCGATTCGTTTTACTGGTGAGCTAGCGAAGCTGAAATCACACAAAAATATTATAAAACTGTGGTTCAGTGAAAACCCAGCCTCTGAGCAGTACAAAAACGACGTTGGTGAATACCAAGAAGAAGTTCGTAACCACCTTCCAAATTTAAAAGAGCTTGATGGAACAGTGTTGCCTCCATCTCTTAAGTTGGCATTTGACTTAGACGAGACGGCAGCATCACTTCCTAAATCATTAGGTAATTATCCACCAAATTCTGAAGCTTCAAGTTTAGTTGTGGTTTTTTTGAAAAATTTCTTTCAAATCTATGATGCAGCCGATGTTAACGATCGTCAGCAGTTGTTGCCAGCCTATCATAATGATGCTGTGTTTTCATTGTGTTGTAACACTGGCGTTCCAACTTCTGAAAACAATGCCAATTCCTTGAAGGACTATTTAAAACATAACCATGATATTGAAAATATGAATGACAGGACCAATAGAGAACAATTAGTTAAGCATAAAAAACTGACAGTGGTAGCATTGCTAACTGAACTTCCTCAAACAAAGCACAACTTTAATTCGTTTACTCTTGATATACCTTTTGTGACTGCTGAATGCTTAATGTTTGTTGTTAAAGGCACATTCTTGGATGGAAATGGTCAAGTTCTTAGAGGTTTTACTAGAACTTTTGTGGCTGTGCCTGAAAAGAATTCACAGCTCCTTCTTATAAACGACCAGCTGCATGTACGAGCAGCAACTGAAAAGCAGATGAAAGTTCAATCAGTCGGAAATGTACCAGTTGTGGCCCAGACCACTTCCACTGTGCAGAATTCTAGTTACACCACAGAGCAAGAAGAGCTGGTGAAAAAATTTTCAATGGAATCGAAAATGAATTTGAAGTGGTCTTTGGATGCCCTGATTTCGAATGGCTGGGATTTTAAACAAGCTGCTGTAAAATTTGGAGAATTAAAAAGCCAGGGAAAGATTCCACCTGAAGCTTTTCAATAATGACAACATTTATTACTGACGATAACAAAATTAAAAAAAACCTGTCTAGTGAAAATTGGGTGAATGTCGTAACATTATGTAAAATGCAAGTTCCAATGTTCTGGAATGGAAAACTAAAAAACAATTTTTTTCAACTGTGATATATTTAGTACGTTTCGTTTTTCTTCGATTTTTTTATGCTATATTTCGATAATTCATTCCATACAAAGAGAAGTCAGTTGAAACATACCAACATTTGTGTAATTAAATAAATGATATCTATTGTCTATGCCTAATCTATAGTCTCTTTCCTATAAAATGACAAAAGAATGTGTTTTACGTTTTTTTTTTAATTGTAAGGCAACAGTATAAAGATATAGACGCATAAAGATCATTATAGATCTTTTTAAGAAGCAAGCCAAAACTGCTATTTATTTTATCTAGTCTTAACTAACATCGAGGCTCCTTTATACCGTGCCTTCAAAAAATATGTTTTTACGACTTGTGTTAATGTTTTGAAATTACTCTTCCGTACATTAATCCATAAAACGTTTTCCGCTAAAAATTTTAATGATTATTGTAAGTGGAAAATCTTGATGTGCTAGATGTAAAGATCTTGTAGAATTTTAATATGTCAGGATTTTTTGGTAATGCATCTCTGATGTGGAATGTCAACTCCTATTTGAACTGTGTTTTTGCTTACAAACAAATTTCTGCCAGACCTTCGTAAAATTGATAGTGATTATAAAACTCTTGAATATGTGTCTGGAGAAAAACCTTAAAAAACCTTAATTATAAATATTTTTAAAAGAATTTCTGTCTAGTTATTGTATATTGCGGCCTTTCTATAAGTGAAGGTATTTTTTTATTTACTTCAATTGTGCTGCGGATTTTTCTTGTGGTTGTGTGAATAAACTTAGTTGTTACTATCTCCCTTAGAAGTTAGTAAAAACTTAAAAGTACTAAAAACATTTGACAGGCACCTTAAATATATAACTTTAAAGGACCCATCTTTGTGTACTTCATCGGTTTTGCCATGTTTATTATAGACAAATCGATTTGTCTGAAAAGGCGCCTCAAAAATAACTTTAAAAAGTAAAGCTTTTTATTTTGATAATATTTGCAGTGTGAATGATATCTGATCGGTAGACAATGACTGGTGATAAAGATTCGAGATCTGACCAAACATGTTGTTTAGTGGAGAATGGTGATCGTTGTAGAAAGCAATCAGGAAATGCAAGTTTTAATTTCCGTGTGCAAAAACTTGTTGAGCAACGCAAATTGAAATTTTCACTGGATTCAAATGTGAGTTTTTTGCTACGTTTTCTCTCTTTTTGTTCCTTTTCTCCATAAAATTTTCAGGTAATTAAAAACAACGTTTTTTAGGCTTACAATTGCAAAAAATACAGAACTTCAAAATATTCTTAAAATATAACTTGTTGAATATGAAAGCAACTTCTGATTTTGACAAAAAATTCACACAGTAAACAAAAAAAACGCAGAAGATAATTAATTTTTTATTTACATCACCCAAATACTGTTATATAGTCCCGAATTTGTCACAACATGTTAAAAACTTTCTTGACCTAGGTTTTAGTTGTCTTCTACTACAGAAACACTCCCTAAAAATTTATTTTTAAAATTTATCTATTTGATGGACTCTTGAATTAGTGTTTATTTTTTTAATCACACGCCATAGCTAGGTGATCTGTACACACGCCACAGCTTTCCTCCGGATCCGATCATCAGTTTATTTTTTTGATTCTGTGACATTTTCGGATCATAATTGGCACTATTTTGTGCAAAAAAAACAACAAAATTTGGCCCATAAATAGGATTTTTAGAGTTTTTCTATAAAAATTATCATTACTTTTTTCTATGAAAAGTCTAAAACTAGTCGATAAAGCCTACAGAAAAATCCACTTAGGCAGGAGAACAATGATTGGTTACTAGGACCTAGAACGGCCCAAAATTAGCTAAAGATTATTTCGTATCCTTTTCTACGTTCGTCACAGCTTTTCTCCGGACCCGTTCATTAGATTTTTTCACAAAATTACAATAAATGCTAGAAAAATACATTTTCGGATTTTGAAGAGAATGGCGCCGAATTGGGGCAAAATCAACTGAATTTGGGCCTGAATTTGGCCCCAAATAGTTTTTTAAGTGTTTCTTTCGTGTTTGAGAAAAATTATGCTGGTAGGTAACAGGCCATAATGTTAAACAATGATATATATGATATCATAATATTAGCATGTGACCATTACGATGTAAACTTGTTCAATTTGTCTTTTTTTTTTAGGCTAAACACACCTATATATGCGATTTCCATAAAAATATAATTCAAAAGGCACGAAATAAAAGAAAACGAAAGGAATCTGAAGATGAAAATGACATTAACGAGGTAAAACAAGCATATATTTAAGAAATTCAATTACTTAGATTAGTAATTAGTATCGCATTTATTACCGCAGTTTTTTTATTGAACACACCAGGTTGATTTATCACAGTTACCAGTTGGTACACTACGAAGATATAAACGACATTATAGGATACCAACACGACCTGGAATGAGCAAGTCACAACTAATCGAGGTATATACTCAATATCTACCGAATATTACTGAACGTTCAGTCCTCAGTCACATCAGAGTATGAGTCATACTTAGTACGGACGATTTTTAATTATTTCTCCATCTCTATTATAAAATTGGGAACTAAAATATTATATAAAAATCAATTTTTCTTTCTACCACCTGTCGTGTTAAATCTCTTTTTGTGTAAAGGTTTTATTAAGACACAACCTTGTGACCGAACACACCCACCTAAACTTTAACTGCGTACATATAAAATAAAGAACAAACAAACAAGTCAAAAAGAACAATAGGGGGTGCATCTATTTTAGTAACATCCCGATTTTATGTTTGAACTTTTTGCGAGAACTTCTTCTGTGTGTGATTTTTTTTTCATCTGTAACAGATTTAAAATACGAACTGCCTCCATTGATTTTTGTGTAGGTCACTAAAGTTGAAATTAATTTGATAGAATTTTTTTATTATTATTTTTTATTACATTGACTCGATATTGTTTTGTTTTTTCACTCCTAAAACAACCCAGAATAAAAACACTCGTTTCTTAATTATCCAGTCTCAAAATATGCTTATCGTAAATTTTATACTAAAAAACGTTAGATGCAAAACTTTTTAATTTTTAGAATATTCACAAGCATTTTAGGACGATATCGGTACCCGAGAAGGAAACGATAACATATTTTATATATATGGTGAAGACACATAAAAGCAAGTTGGACCAACGACCAGCAGATACTGTGATTTAAGTGGAATGTTGCTGAATGTCGTTTTAGTAAATTAATTTAACGCGAGAAACTTTCACGGATATTTCCTCGTTTTGCTTGCAAGGGATCAAATGAATGAACGCGAATTTGAAAATTTCGTTTTCTTCTCTCAGAAAGTTTTAACTTAACATGAAATTGAGTTTCATATTTTTTTTCATACTATAACTGTGTCTGAACGTTTGTTTTTATTTACAGAAAATATCACTGGATTTCATCAACTAAGATATTTAAGTGTTTAATGTACATAATGTATTTAAAAAACAAATTAGTCATACTAATTTCTTTTGTTATTTTTTTGTTAAGCAAATTATTTTCCCAATTACTTTGCACACTTTTTTCCTCAAGAAATTGCAAGTTACGCTCAAACTAGAACGAGGAGCTTAAAAATGCAGATTTTGTTGTATTAATTTATCATGGCCAAGAAATGAGATAACTACGTTTCACGCGCGTATTACAAAAAGCTTAAACCCAGTAATAATAGCCAGGGGATTAATGATAATCTCAACATAATTTGAATTGAATAATTTCTATTATTGATATGTTATGGATAACGGTACTATTGCTTTAAAAATCTCTTGTTCACGTTTGGATAACCTTTCTGTGGATGTTTTAAAGAGGTTATTGTAATATAAAGTGTGATATGTAATAACTGTATACAAGGTGCTTATAAAAATTTTATGATATATTTCCCTATAAAAAAATAATATGCGTTTTTTTTTAAAAAGTGAGAAAACACGTACGAAAGGTTAATTATAATTTTCTCCTCAATACAAAATTTTGTGACACCATATGTTCCGGAATGTTTTGAAAAACACTTGTTTATGTTAATCCGTAGTAAAGGTTCAAAAACTTTGGCTTGCTATAATTAGGGTTCTTTTTCTTGAGTATGAGTGGTCACGAAAACATACAACTTTTGCAAGCGAATATTAAAACGGAAGAAGAAAAGCAGAACAAGGAGAAAAAATTAGAAGGTAGGATTCTTATTTTAACTAAGCCAGCCTTTTCTGGTGACCCTGTTTTTTTTTCATTCAAGATATAAGCTCTTCTGTTCAGGATTTCAACTTAAAAAAAAAATGAACGCGTAATTAGTTGATGTGATTGGAAAAGTTTGATCTTCTGGTCCATATGTGACGGTACATGAAAAAGTTGTATTTTATTCAACTTTTTTTCTGTGGTACGCGTATCAAAAAAACGAACAAACATATAAATTAGAATAGTTTAAACCAACCATTATAAAACAAAACCAAGACCCAATGATGTCAGGTCTTTCCCTCTGTTCGGGTCTTGGGCGTAAAATTAAAAAGGATGCCGAACCAGCAAAAAAGATAAAGATAACAAAGCAATATGGCGGAATAGATTAGAAGACGGCAAATTTCCTGTTTAGGTTAGCAATGGAGAACATTAGTCTGCGGAAAATAGGTCATTTTGTTCAAAATAAACGTAAGTACTATGTTTAAAAATAGACTAAGCTCTAAATTTAATCAAGCTCATTTACTTACGCCTTATCCACAATTATCTAGCTAGCTATTTGATAGCATAGTCTATAGAAATAGATAGATAGATAGATAGATGTGCATATTTTACATGGCTAGCCTCACAAATATCGAGGGATATACCCTGTCTATTATTTCCAGGAGGGGCCATGGCGTAGATGGAGAGTCCTAGAGTATTTAATGCTCATTTTGAGCTACGCAGACCCAATTAGAGCCCGCGCTCTACTAGACAACTCCCGGCAACATCCAACGGCCCACACAGTGTGCCATCTTCCCAATTTCCCTCACATGGCTTGGGTTAACCCGGGGCTATGGTAACATTCACTCGCCCATGTTGAATCGCCGTCAAGAGGAATCGAACCCCGGTCTCCCGCACAGAGTACGAGAGCTATAACCACTAATCTACGGCGCCATAAATAATATCCATAGCTAACTAGACTGATGTTATAGGAAAGTTAGGACATGTTTTTCCTACCTGCCTGGAGGCTATACGAATTTTTAGCTAGTTACACATGCTCATCTGGCAAAATATTTAGAGGAGCCCTGTAAGTAGGGCTGCCTAAAAGACAGCTTTACTTTTAAATGTCAAGTCTCACACATAGCATGATGAGTCACAAATTTAATAGCAACCTCGCACAACATGCAGAAACATCAACATTAACTTTTTAAATCACAATCATTTTCTTATCCCTCCATGTAAATATAATGCATATTGGTCTTATTTGTCTTTCTCATATTTAAGAAGAAGGTAAGACGGTGGCCCTGCTGGTTTTTTGCTCATTTGTCGATGTTAATTTAGGGGTTTGCCACTATAAGGGGAATTACATATTTTGTATTTATTAGTGGATTTAAATTTAGGGACACTTTTTTTGCGTGTAACCTTTTGTATGAGAGAAACTCGTTTACTAGGCTATGTTCTGTCTTGAGCACTTCTTTTAGTAGTAGAAACACCACACCGATTTTCAATATACAGTGCAGTCCAAATGTGAGCTTCTGTGTACGCGTGACTCACCTAAATTATCTTTTACAGTAAATAATCATGAGAAAATGAAAAGACCATGGGAATTTATTATTTAAATAACAATCACCTGCGTGTGACGATCTTGAGAACTCTTTCAGTGCGAAGTCTGTAGGATTTGTACACAACATTGCTGCTTCTTGGAAACAATCAATACATAACTGTAGAAGGCTAAAACTGCTTCTAAGAGTGCTTGAAAATTATCAAAACGGTACTGTAGTAGCTTAATAGGCACTGGAGTTCACTTGAAAACTGTTGATATACAGTACAGTCTGAATGTAATCTGCTGCGTACACGCTAATATCACACATTGCGTGGAGGACGGCAGTCGTTTGTCTTTTGTTATAATTAAATCCCTTGAGCGTTTTGCAAGATTATATTTGCATGTTAAAAAACAATGCGCTCGCGAAGAAATATCGGAGCAATTATATTTCTTCTAATAGCGAGATGCATTGTGTTCCCTTAAGTATTATCGTGAAGTAATTAAATAATAAAAACCTTTTGCAAAGTTTTATAATACATTGCGCGAATATGTATTGTTGATTTAATTACTTAAAAGATTCCAACACGTTTAATCTAAGAAACATACGAGAAGCATTGTTCACAACTATTAAATGCCGCTTTTCGTTTTTAAACTTTTAAAATGCAATCTAAAAACATTTCTATCGCCTCTTTTCGTTTATAAACTTTTAAAATGCAATCTAAAAAATCGTTTCTATCGCCGCTTTTCGATTTTAAACTTTTATAATGCGATCTAAAAAAACATTTCTATCGCCACTTTTCGTTTATAAACTTTTAAAATGCGATCTAAAAAACACTTAATTACTGCAATTAAAATTTTCAAAAGAGTTCGCGCAAAATAGATTGCTAAAATTGATCTTGCAACCTATTGTGATTAAACAATCGATCGCGTGGGGTCATTGTTTATCAGCGAGGCAATTATTTTGTTAAAAAAACAAAAGCTATCGCAATGTTACTGTTCTATGTAACTATTCATGCGAGTTTCGGGTCCACGGTAGATTACATTCAGACTGTACTGTATATGGGACTGTAGAAGGCTAAAATGACATACCTTAGCAGTTTAATATGGGGCAGTAGTTCGCTTAAATATTCCCAAAACAGTACTATAGAAGGCTAATGCAGATTTTTACAAGGAAATTTGTACATAACTGGCTGTTGAAATAAAAAGAGAATTCTTCCAGCTAAAAATACTTTCATCCACAAAAACTTGTTATTAAAGTTTGGCTGTAAAAGTTAATCTCAAAGTTTTGCTACAAAAATATATAAATTAAATGTTCAGATAAGGATAATATTTGCTTAGAAAAGTGGCAACCCTTTGTAACAGAAAACATGGATGTAAAAATTTTTTAACAACAATAGTTTTTTGTGCAATTTTTTCGTCCGATGTTTTGTTAAAAAAAATGCTAGAATAAAATTTTAAAAAAGCATGCACGGTTTTAATAACAATAGTATCATGCGCAATTTATTGTATTCTTTTTATATATATATTTCTTTTTCTTGACCTTCTCTGATAAAAAATCAAACTAGTTCCAGGCTTTTTTTTGTCATGTGACTCTATTACATGAAGATTTACTGGTCCACTCTAATTAAAGATTTCCTTTACTAATATTAATGACTTTTTTATCCAAAAACAATATGCCTTTGCAACAAACTTAACATTGATCTCTGTCAAATGGTTTTTCTTTTATGAAAAATAGGCGTGTGCATGATTTTTTGCATCAAATTGAAAAGGAATTAATTAAAGAAACAGGTGGTGAAAATTTACTGATCTAAAACCCGGCGTAAGAATGGGTCATCATCATCATCATTCTTGGCTTAACGTCCGTTTTCCATGCTGGCATGGGTTGGACAGGGTATATTAATGACCCTCTTCCAATCTGATCTAGACTGTGTTAGATCTAAACTCAACTTCCTCTGTATCAATTCTGTCCTTATAACCTCCTGCCTGCCTGGGTATGATTACTCAAATGAGTATGATGGAAATAAATCTCTAGCCTCTTCTCTGTTTCTAGGAGTTGTTTTATACAGTACTGGAATCAGGATGCCTAACATTGTGCACCGCATATCGTGTTTGTCACGCACGATTCGCAATACCCTAATTTTCATCAAAAAAAAAATTAATATCAAGCAAAAAAGTTTTCCTTGTCATATCTCGTGAAAAAGAGATTGTTATTGTCATAACACCCTCCTTCTTTATGATTTTTTATATATGTTTATAATATGCAAGACTTTTAGCCGAAACCATTTAGAGAAAAATAATAAAAAACAAGGTAGAATACGTTTGTTGTAACACCCTCTTCTGTTATGAATTTTAAATAAATAATTTTAATGACGCGAAAGACTTGAAATATTGTCAACTATAGTCTGTAAAAAGAAAGTTGCACAAAAAAACATTAAAAGAACACTAAACTTTTTAATCAAAATAGCTTTTTTTATTGTTTTAAATAGGAGAAGAATAACTTGCTGTATAAATTTTAAAACAACACAGGTATATTCTGTATAACTTTCAAAACAACCAAAATGTATTCTATATAACTTTCAAAGCAGCACAAGAATAATTCTTGTAGCTTTCAAAACAGCAGAAGAAAAATTCTTGCTGTATAACTTTCAAAACAACAAAAAGGAAAATTCTTGCTGCTAACTTACAAGTTTTTGAGCATGCAAGCGTTTTTATCTTTTTTTTTTACTTTTTTTTACATTTACATTTTTTTAGTGAGACAAGTTATTATTTTTTTTCTTACAACTAAAAAATATAAACTGCGTGCGTTAAGTGAAAATACATAGAAAAATATGCTTGTCGTAACACCCTCCTCTGTTGTTTTTTTTATTATTTTATTGGTGTTGTTCAGACCATACATTCTCGATAAAATTATTTTTATTTTGCCGACCGACTGACCGTAAGCAACTATCGACTTCGCCCATTGAATAATTAATTACATTGTGGTCGCCTTATTTCTATAATCCCACTTCTAATAAAAATATATTGCAAGATGCGAAAGAATTTTTAAATGTAAAAAAGAAAAGAAAGACAAGATTATACGCATCTATTGTTTAAAATTTTTATTGTTCAGATTGGAAGAGGGTCATTAATATACCCCGTCCAACCCATGCTAGCATGGAAAACGGACGTTAGGCCGAGAATGATGATGATGATGTTATTAATATTATTCCGAATATTTATCAGGATATAGCCACTTCAGTGTTGGAAACACTGTTATCAATGTATGTCCTGTGTTCGGAATGTATACATTAAGTATACACCAGCATTACCTACCTAATTTCCCTCACATGGCATGGGTTGACCCGTGATGATGGTCATGATTAGATTTAAAGTCTTTTTCTTATGCCAACCTTGTCCACAGGCATTTTGCTTCTCAACTGCACTGCACTTCAAGAGCTTTTAAAAGCATGCATAGAACATCAATGTTAACCAGCCTTAATGCTGCAACTCTTATGCTTGGCTGGTGTAATACACTGATACTAAAAAAAGACAAAAGACTATTTTAAACCATGCATAATTTAACCTTATTTCTCATGAAGTTTCTTCTGCAAAACACGCCTATGAGTTTCTCAACTGTTAAAGTTTATCCCCATGAAAAATTCCTTGAAAGGCTTTGCTGTTTACTTTATACCTCAAAAGTTTCTTCTGTGAAAGTTTTTTTTACAAAAGTATGTACCAATGTAAATGGTAAAACCAGATATGTGACAGATTGGATGTTCTGAAAACAAATTGGGGTTTTCAGACTAATATTCTTGTAAATAATTTTGTGCATCTGTATGTAACTCTGTACTAGTAATGAGGGCATGACCAGGTATATCTTTCTTTAGCTACAATGAAAAATGGTGTCTAGGGAGTAGGGATGATGGGAAAAATCTCGTGAATTTTCTATAGACTAGCAACTAGTGAGACTACTTTCATAGTTTAGTCAAACCACCCGTTTTGAACAGGCAAATTGATGACATCATCAAAAAACCTATAAAAACCTAATATCTTTTAGCCATTTGTCAAAAGTACACGATCCTACATTGTTCACATTCTGCCTAAGTGGATTTTCTATGGGCTTATTGACATAAAAGATAAAAAAGAACTGGAATTCGTTGTCATTAATTAGGGAAATTTTTCTTGGGCCCTTGTTAATGGGGATATTGTCCGTTAAAAAGAGAAAAAGGGCGTAAAGATCATGAATTATGTTAGTATAGAGTGAGGTCACCCATATGGTCAGTTTTTACATTTCTAATTAAAACTCGTTAACAGCTATAGTAAACAACTATTATCTAGTCTTGGTAATCACAGGTATGTCTGTCCCCCTTTATGGCTATTTATCACATCTACAACATAAATAGGCCCTGGGTAACAAAGAAGACAACAAAATCACCCATTTTGAAACATCTTTAACCAGGCACTAAATATGTTTTATAGCTAAGTAATAACAATACAAATTCTACAATTTATTAGCTTATCTTTAAAACGTTAGTGCATGAGAAATTAATTTTTTTATTTCTGAGTACAATTTCCAAAATGACATAATACAGTCTAGATTTCGAAAGCTCTCTTTCACAGAAGCTGCAGTAGCCAATGTCTCTAATTTTATTCTTAATGAGCTTGATTAACAAAGCTGGTGGGCTGAATTTTGAAAATTTTGTTAAAAACGATGGTGTCTTGGCATAAGAGATGGAGTGTTTGAGTCCTACTTAAAGGGCTGAAGGCAGCTGATTTGTGTAAACGATGCAGGAGCAGATCTCCTTCATGAAAATGATTATGTTTACATCATTTTTTTCTGTAGATTTATACACTCCACAAATTAAAGAGTAGTAACTCCCACTACTAGTTATTGTTTTAACATGGATATTTTGGATAGCTTTCAAAAAGTAACACAGTCAAAGATAACAGTAATGTTTTAGGTTTTATAATATCAAGACCTTTGACAGTCTATAAAAAATTGTAAGAGTCTTGAGCACCGCCAGACATGCAAGAAACCTTTTTTACCCACTTTTGTTTCTCTACCATTTATTTTTGGAAATATGATTACACATAAAGTCATAATATACCTGTACTAGTGCAGATAATTCTAGAAACTATCATTTGGATTGGGTGACTTTTGTTAAAAAAAGAAATCAATGATAATTTTGACTTCCTTTATCTTGAAAATCCTACTCCTGTTATGAAGAGCTATAGGCTAATGCTCAAGCTGATACTGCTAAGTTTCTGGTAACTATGGGTAATCCAAAAATAAAGTCATATAATCTCTACCAGTGCAGATAATTCTAGAAACTATCATTTGGATTGGGTGACTTTTGTTAAAAAAGAAATCAATGATAATGATGACTTCATTTATCTTGAAAATCCTACTCCTGTTATGAAGAGCTATAGACTAATGCTCAAGCTGATACTGCTAAGTTTCTGGTAACTATGGGACAATTAAAAAGTATGATTTCTGAAATATCCAATTTTAGGTAAAGAAGAAAACATTTTTATTGCATTTGAATGTTTCAAATGTTGCATTGATGAATTAACTTCCTAGACCTAATATATTTCTCAGCCTGTTTACATACTTGCTTGTGCATACATTTCAATACATGTACATAAAAGTATCTTCCTCCAATGACTCTAAAAATGACCTTCTAAAATGTGCTACTCTTAAAAACTATAAACACACCACAGAATTGTTGTTCCAACTTGATTGTGATTTAAAGCCCAGGAAATATCAAACAAAAAAATATATTATTAAAATATACACTTCTCTGCAACTTTTAAGTGAGTTAAAATATTTAAACAATACAGCTGCTTTTTTATGATGAAATTTCAAAATTATTTGAGACTATAATGTTAAAAACTATTGCTCATTTTAATATTAATAATTTATACTATCTGATCTAATATTTCCTATCATAACTTATATTCACCTGTCTACGTATACAAGAGAATTAGAATTTTTTTGAAAAAATAAACACTGGTTTTTTTATGTCAAAGTAATGATATGCTTTTCAGGAGTTTGCATATTGTAATTCCAGCTTTTGAAATGTGTATTAAAAAAGACTATGTGATCTACTTGTTTAGTGTCAGATAAACAAACGATGTTGGAGATTTGGTCAAATTATTTTGTCTATAACCTATGCAGATTTTTTTTTTATTTTGTTGTATTTGAATAGGTGTAAAGTCACAAATTTAAGTCTGAATTGGAAATCTTGATTGATAGATTAGTGTTTACAATCTCCTTACTAACTTGATTGATAGAGTAGTGTTTACAATCTCCTCTCATAGTGATTGGTTAAGTTAGCAAAAGAGATTACAATATGACATTTTTACATCTTTATCCATGCGTATCACATGTTAGGCCAAGGAAAGTTGATCTTCTGGTTAAAATGTCTCTTAGCACCTATACCTTTATAAAGTACATGATTGTTTTGCAGCCCAATTCTTGTTCTCTTTTTTTCGTGTTATTTGACCTCGGAACAAATCTCTTAATTCTAAATTTTTACTCCTCATAGCAGAGGGTCTTAAATTTTTGAGAATATTCTCATTTGTTTCTGTGAATTTTTCTGACTAAGAACTGAAGGATAAATTTTATGATATCAAAAAACTTTGAAAAAGTAAGTACCATTTAGATAATTTAAAGCTTTGAAAGGCTTAATATTTTCATCAATTGAATGCTATGCGAACCAGAACATCAACTTTCCTTATTATTGTTTGTTTTCTGTATAAATAAGCAAGACCTGCTTAGGAGCAAAACTGGTCAAAAAAAGTAAGGTGATGTTGTTATTATTAGCTAAGATTTCAGATTTGCAGATCTAATTTCAATATGTTTACTATCTTGAAGTTACAAATTTACTCAGACATTTGTGTAAACATTGAAAGTAATTTGAAACTTCTTTAGATGCTATGAAAAGATTTTGTACTTCTCTTATGTCAACACTTGTGTGATCTAATGTGGAGTACAAGTGCTCAACTTTTAATTAACTTTCATTTTGACAAAGTAATTAAAAAAAAATTATATTTAGCGATGTAAATAAAAGAAATATTTTTAAAGTACCTGAAGATTGATATATCGTATATGTGCAATGTCAAGGTTAAGCAAGTTTTAATCTCCAAGCAATATTAAAGAATTATGGATTACATGAAATTTGTGTTATCAGGAAGTGGAAAGGATAGTAGACCAACATATTTGGAATTTAGTAAGCAAACAACACTAATTGCGCTTTTTGTTTTTATTTTATTTATTCACAATACTTTAGGAGAATATTTTCATGTTTTTCCAATATTGAAAATTAGCATTGTTTTGAATTTTTGTTGTTGTTTTTTTTTTAATTTTTTTAGTCTTTACCGGTTCCTGATCATGAAAGTGTTAGGAAATTGTAATTATTTGATTCTATGTTACATGTTGTTTTTTTCAATTTTCTAGTACTTATTTATTGTTTTGCTTAGTATTTTGCAAATTAACTTTGCTAGATTAGATAGACAGATATATCCAATGAAGGTTGGATCTGAGATTTCTGGACTGCTAAAAAATTCATCCAGTCAGCTTATGAAAGTATTAATCCAATCTGATCAGGAAAAACTTTAACTTAAGAATAAAAAAGGTTTTTGTTACTCCTCTCTCATCACTAATGACATTCTATCAGGGGAATACACAATAACATCATAACAATAATGACAAAATATGAGCAGATTTTCTAATTTAAAATACAATTCCCTGCCTGTATTATAAGCATGTTGGAATTTGCGTCGGCATCGCAGAGACCTAATGTGGATTAGAAGAGGCTTTTTTTTGGGAAAAATTTTTTTTTTTAAAAATGTCAGAATATTCAGGTTTAATTCTGATGTTTCAAAAACATTCTTAACAATATGCTTTTTTTAGAATCATATGGAACGCTCAAAAATGAGGATGAAGAGGATGGATCTAAAACTGCTGATCGAATTATTATAATAAATGGCCATCAGCTTCACAAGTATTCTTCTAACAAAATAAGGTTGGTGTAAAAATTTAGTTTATAACAAATTTTTTGTATAGGAGTTAATTTTTTTATGTATAATATTCCAGTGTTTTTATTACTACTTAAACTAATTTTTATTTAGCACAGCAAAGTACAACTTTCTAACGTTCCTGCCAAAATTTTTATTGGAACAGTTCAGTCGTTATGCGAATGTTTTCTTTTTGTTAATAGCTCTACTGCAGGTAAGGCTATGTTTAATTTGTTACGTCCAGTCTGAGAAAGCTTACATAATATTATGCATTTTAAAATTTTTTTTAGCTTTTTCCACTGCTTTAAAAAAATTGGGTGATTATTTTTTATGTATTTTTTTCATAAGTTTTTGTTTTACTTTTGTTTAGCAAATTCCAAATGTTTCCCCAACTGGACGCTACACAACTGCTGTGCCATTATTGTTTGTTTTATCTTGTTCAGCTATTAAAGAGATCATTGAAGATGTGGTAAGTGTACCAAAAGCACAAAATTACAATATTTGAATCAAATCTGTAAAGTAGGTGTTTTAACATCTTGTAATTGTTGACGATGTTTATATGGATGTCTTTTAATTTTTAAGAAACGACACAGAGGCGATGATCAAACCAATAATCGACGTATTCAAGGTACAAAAAATAAAGCTAGTAAATTTTTTTCGAATTTTTTGTGATAATTGAATGTCAGTTAATCTGTTGTTAATTTTAAGTTAGTTTGTATAACTTTGTCTCCTAACATTAACCTATGTCAACTATCGTCTGTGTAATAATAATAAAAATAAAACCTAATTTTAGTTAGCATATGGCAGCAATTGCTGATTAAGAGTTAAATTTAAGATATTTGAAAATAAAATAATGTTATGTAGTTAGAAGAGGTCATGCAGAAAATATCATTTGATAAAACGACTTATTAAGAGCCTTAGATGATTCTTTTTATACTTGTTTGTGTAAAATTAAAAAACTGCTGCATTTATTTTTGGTAAAAATTCTGAAATCATTTTTTGCTGACTATTTGCATTATTATTAGTCTAGACACAGTATGCACGAAATTTATGAACATTTTTCTTAATATTTCGTTATCAGGCATAGGGAGATTACCTGTTTAACTCTTAAATTCTAAAAAACAGTTTTTGTAGGGTTGTTATGTTTTTATGCTGATTGATGAAAAGAAATAATGCTGGGTTTTTCCAAACAAAAATACATAAGTGAGTTAGCAACAACATCAGAACTAGCTCATTGGATTATATTTTTGGCAATATTCAAATTTAAATTACTAAGAACAACAGATATAGAAGAAGTATCTTTTGTAATTGGATTTTTTATAGTTATTCGAGAGCATCAATTGCAGACTGTAAAGTGGACAGAGGTGAGGCATTCTTTTAAATTTAAGTTTGTGTTTTTCTTTATTGGTGGGATTTTTATTTTAACTAAATTTTATAAACAGGTGGTGGTTGGAGATATTGTCAAAGTTGAAAATGGGCATTTCTTTCCAGCTGATCTTATTTTGCTTTCATCCAGGTAGATAATGAGCATTATTAATTTGCTTGCTTACTTAAAAAATCTACCAAAAAATTATTACTTCATCTTCTTATAATAATCTCAAGAGGATGTGCAAAATGGTTCTAAAATTTTGTAATGCTTAAGTATTGCATTTACCTTCTTTACATAGTGAACCAATGGGAATGTGTTATATTGAAACTGCAAATCTTGATGGTGAAACTAATTTAAAGATTAGGCAGGTATGTTGTTTGGTTGTTGACAAATTCCTTTATCTTTTTTAATTCAGATAATACTGCAAAGCATAATTTACACTTTGACAAAATTTAACATTAACTGCAATGAATAGTGATCATTGCATGGCATGCCACTCCAACCACTGTCTTTTTACAGACTTGTTTTTTTTTTGTCTTTGCAGGCTTTACCCTTGACAGCAGAGAAAACGACAGTGGAGGAGATTAGTGACATGTCTGTAAGTACTTTATGAATTTAAAGGTAACATAATTAAAGTTAGATTTTGCTTTGGTTTGGTGTTAATGCAGACAGTCTTTTAGGGGAAATTGGAATGTGAAGGACCAAATAACAGGTTGTACGACTTCATTGGAAATATTATTTTAGACGGGAACAGGCAAGTGAAGTATTTTTATATTTTCTAGTTGTTGACCATATTTTTAATTGATTGTGTATATAATTCTCTTTTATTTGTTAGTGCTGTACCTTTATCTGGTGATCAAGTGTTATTGCGAGGTGCACAGTTACGAAATACAAAATGGATATTTGGTATGTAACCTCGATCTAGCCAAGAATCTAGTTGACATAGGTTTTTAATTTTCAAAAAAGCTGAGTTTGTCATTAAAAAAGTAATGTTCTGTAATTTACAGAGGTGCAATGCTTCAAGCAGTTTACTATTTCTTATTTAGAAAGAAAAATGCTATTAGTTTAACAGGTTAGCTTACAAAGGCGAAATTTCTTAGGGAAAATCTTTCAAGTACATACAAGAACTCAGGGAGGGTTAAGGAATGGGTGTTACAAACCTGAAAATTGGTCATATAGTGCATATGCACTAAGTGGATAGCTTCTTTTAGCTTAGAGTGTTAAATCAGTTTCGGAATTAGTGTTAGCCAGTAAACGTTTAGCTAGTTGATTTGATGCAGGAAGAAAAAAAAAACAGTTAAGTAATAAATGAAAATAGTTGATTGATTACACATGATTGTTGGTTAGTTCATAAATTTGAACAGTTCAGTTTGCACGTTGTTTATAAAAATCGAATTTTAAACTAAATATTGATTTTATTAAGGTTTTACCTTTGTCAAGAAGTGACATTTTTATAATATGAGCCTTTTATTTTCAGGGTTTGTTGTTTACACTGGCCACGAATCCAAACTTTTACAAGTAAGTAACGTATCAATCAATACAATTAAAATGTTTGAATAAAAGTGCTGACAAACATAATAAGAATATTTTAATGATTTTAGTGATTTAGATTTATCTCTTCTAGTGTATGAACTGTCTTACGTTTATTGCACCATGCAGAATTTTCATAACAAACCTGTTTTGTAGATTAGAGAAAGTTTATGCTTTTTTCCCTTCTTGCTGTTGTCCTTTTGTAAAATATGTGTGTGCTATTAGGAAATGTTTTTTCTTGTGCTGGTTCTTCAGGATGCAGTTGATTATGGGAAATCACTTATAAGATTCTGAAATGTGTATCACTTCTCTACGAAATATATGAACTTCAATATTTTGGTTTTAGAATGCGACTGCTGCTCCAATTAAACGTTCGAATGTTGATCGAATGACAAACATTCAAATCTTATTTTTATTTGGCTTATTACTTCTGCTAGCTTTATTGAGTGCTATTGGAAACACTGTTTGGACAAGTAAGTCCTAGTTAATTCGCTTTCATAGCATTGTTTTATTATGAAAAGCTATAGGCTAAATAAATGTTTAAACTGTGTGTGTATAAAAAGTTTGAAAAAAAAAAAGTTCCGGTGAGTTATATTTAAGTTTCCTCATGAAGCATGAAATTGCTTATCAAACTTTGTTTATGAATGATTACTTTTTGCATAATTCTTGCATCAAAATCTATCCAGAGTTCAGACAGACCTGGAACAATCCTGGTAAGCCCAGAAAAAGGGAAACTCAGGATTTGTTTCATTTTCTAGCAATTTCAAGGAAAACTCAGGGAAAAAATGCAAAAAACCAATAAAAGCAAAAATAATAATGAGTTTGATATCTGCTATCAGCGATCCATGTAAGTTTTTGTGGTGTTTAGCAATAAATAAAGCATTTTTGATATTTAGACAAACACAAATCAGCCTGGTATCTGGGTTTTGGAGGTATGAATCATGAATAATATTAATTGAATTTGAAAACAGACATTTATATTTTTTAAGCACTATTATTATTTTTCCATAGATATGAAGGCTCAAAATTTTGGTTTTACCTTCCTAACGTTTTTTATATTATACAACAACCTCATACCTATTAGTTTACCTGTCACATTAGAGGTACGTTTTTGTTATAATATTGCCTTGCTTACTTTTGGATTTACTTTATACTGTAATCACCTCGCTTACTTTTTTTTGTTTTATTTTCATCCTCATTGTTATTTAGGTTGTTAAATTTTTGCAAGCTCAATTTATCAACTGGGTAAGTGTGACCATGCATTTAACAAGATCTTACTTTAAACTGCCTTCGTTTTTACGTGTTTTCGTTTTTACGTGTTTTCGATTTTACGTGTTTCGATTTTACGTGTTTCGATTTTACGTGTTTTCGATTTTACGTGTTTTCGATTTTACGTGTTTCGATTTTACGTGTTTCGTTTTTACGTGTTTTCGATTTTACGTGTCTTGTTTTTACATTCTAGGACTTAGATATGTATTATGAAAGTTCAGATACTCCTGCTATGGCAAGAACATCGAATTTAAATGAGGAGCTAGGTCAGGTATAACGAAAATAACTTCTTGGTACGATTGCATACATGACTAAATCAACATAATGCAGCTTCTCATAATATCAGTTGTACTACTATCACGATTTACCGCTACATACAAATGTACACAGATTTTGATATTGCATGTTAAATTGTCAAGGTTGTTTCGTTTGCTTTAAAAGACAGGCGTTTTTTTGTCAAAGTATTTATTTGTTCCTCTGTATTTAGGTAAAATTCATCTTTTCTGACAAAACTGGAACATTAACTCGCAATATAATGGAATTGAGAAGAATGACTGTAGCTGGTGTAAACTATGGGTAAGTTTACTTCAAATCCTTTTTTTTAATCCTTTTCAAAATCTGGTCTTGTTTTCTGTGAGTCGTTCTAAAGTTTTTACTTTTAATAGCAGACATTGTAAAATGGAAACTGAAATGTAGTAACTGAAAATACATTACCTTTTTCAGTCTCTATATAGCGGACACCTTTCTGCAACAAAGATTTTTTTGGTTCTGCAAGTGTCCCCTTTAGAATGATATGATTCTATGACAAGTTTAAACTCCTAGAAACATACCTGGATAAAATAGCTCTAGGTACGATGAAAAGGGTTCAATGTGGTATAAGTGTGGTTACAGTGTCATTTTCTATTTCAGCGGCGAGGGAGATAAATTTAATGATCCAAAATTTGTTAAAGATCTGCACAATTCTGTAAGTATATATTAGGCTTGCATTTTTCGGTTCAACCGTAAGTCATCAAATTCAAGTTGAGGGTGCCCAGCTTGCCTTTCTTTGATTTTGGTTGTGGTTTTTTTTTTTAATTACTTCTCTTGCTAATAAGATAGTGCTTTATCAAATCAAATTGAAATTTTGTACACCTAAATTAGGCTCCATCACTCTGCTTAAAAAAAACCTTAATCACACGTGGCCAGTGTGATTAAGGTTTTAAATTGAAAATATCTGTGTTGACTATGGCATTTTTTTGCTTTTTTTAAAAATGAAGTTAATAATAACTATTCACAAAATTTAACTTTGACCCAAAAAAGCTAAGAAATATTTTCAAAATGGATTGACAGCAAAAAATCATTGTGCACAACAATGCCCTGCATTTAGTACTTTCACACGTTTTCAATTCTCACAACAACCTTTATCCGGATTGCAGCAACAACTTCTGGCATTGTTTCTGGCATTGTATTTATTTAATTTTCTCTTTTCAACTTCCAACCCATTCTCGTGGATCGCATAAGAAAGGATCTTTTTGCAATGATTTGAATTTAAAGCTGCATAGATAGCAAAAATTGATAATACAGTTCGGTATCAGTTTTGAAAAATAATTTTCCTATACTACACTTCCTCAGTTGCACAGCTAATTTACATTTGCACCATATTAACAAATTTAATATAAAATGATGGAAAAGCTGTGCAGGGGGATAAAAGGTATGCAGGATTAAAGTAAATGATTTGTAAGACCCAATTTTAATCTCGGTTAGTGCTGTGTGACAAAACAACTGACGTTGCCACCTGTTTCCACGTTATTTGATCTTAAAGTTATAATTGCTATGCGTCTGCAATTTCATTAGGACACGAGGAAAATCATGTTTTAAGCAGATCGCACAAAATTATGTTTTTGGGTATTGTTTCATTATGTAGCACCATTATTTGATATGAGTTTCTTTCGGTCACGTTGTCCCCAAGAGTGGTAATGTTTTTTACATTGTTTTTTTAGCACCGTGAAACGATAGTTTTTTACTAGAATGAGCGTATCAACATATATAACATTTTTTAATTAGAAATATAAAACAAGTGCTTGTTTACAAATTACCATGAATCCATTATTCCTCCATCCCTACTATAGCCACTTTCATTGATTTTTAAAATTTGCAGTCCCTCATCAAGAGCAAATTTGATACCACCTCCCACTCCTTTCTGTTTGATAATGACGATATAAGATCCACTGAAATTAGAACATATTTTCGTTCTTCTTCTTTTTATCATTATTGCTCATAATTTTCAACTAAATAAGTATTCTATCAACAGTATACTAGTGATAACAATAACACAAGAAAATTCACCTTTATGAAGAGTATATTGTCTTAATTCATTAAAAAATGAAACGAAATTATTAAAATAACCGATTTTACAATACATGCGTTCGAAAATACTTAAATTTGTAAACTGTGTGAAGTGTTTTTGAATTTGTTTTTTTATTATTTTTCCTAGCCATTTAAAAAAAGGTATACGTTCTTTCAAATGGTAGAAAACATATTTGATTTTGACAGGAAAAAATTTGTTGCTATGGAAACGAACCTATTTGGTATTGGGACCCCAACGGGATAGACCTAAAGTGGGTCTGAGGCTTAAAATGATTGTTATGGTATTAATAATAAGTGTAATATGTTTTGAGCTTTCAGCAAAAATAGCACAAAAGTGATCACTGATTTGCCAACCATACATAAAACAACACTTTATTTTTTAGGATCATGCACACCATATTCGTGAATTCTTAACATTGATGTCTGTCTGTCACACGGTTGTTCCTGAACGTGATAACGATGATCATGCGAAGATCATTTATCAAGGCGCTTCACCAGGTCTGTTCTAAACGTATTTTGCATGGAAAAATATTTTGTTTGTCAGCATAGGGAATATGGAACAGTACAGGACTGTCAAAACTGGTTCAAAACATGGGAGAAAAGCCAGGAAATTATGTTGTATAAAACTCAGTCCTTAACTATCTTAATGTAAATGACATCAAAACGTTGTTTTGGGAAAAAATAATTTTACATTAGGTCAAAAAAGAGATGTTTCATTTTAGTCATGAAAATGAAAGTTGAAAGTTCACTCTGTGTGTATTCACATACACATGTCATGTCCACGCTAGTATATTTCCTAATTTTAAGTGAAATAATTTCACTTAAATAAGTCGCCACATGAAAGCAAAACTCGCCACATGTTACACTATTTCACGAAATTCAAGTACAGTGATTTCTGTTTAGACGAAGAAGCTTTAGTTAAAGGTGCTGCTTCATTTGGCTATGTATTCAACACACGAACCCCAACGTCTGTCGTCGTCGATATGGTGAGTTCCGTTTTATTGTCAAGCCGATTATTCTGTCCGTTGAAAAGGTTTTGTGACAGTGTATAACAACAGAATATTAAAGGTAAGCTCTTTATATACCTTCACAAATATTTTATGACATTTTTTTTTTATAGGATGGCTCAGAATCAGTGTTTGAAATTTTAAATGTACTAGAGTTTGACAGGTATGTGTTTAACGCTTGTTGAAGTTTCACAAGTTTATAATAAGTTGTACAATAGTTGTCATGACACCTTTCAGTGGCTAAAGCAAAAATTCTCAGAAGAGTTATCATTTTCAGTGTTCTTATTCTGCTAGGGTTTGCGAGTAAGAAATTTTCCTAAAAAGCGACTGTGCATGGTATGAAGATCACAAAAAAAACTTGACGTAAAGGGGAAGAGCTTTCGCAATGAATAAGTGTTCTTCTTGCACCTAAATGAAGACAGAAATCCTCCTATTTTTACCAGCCCAACAAAATATAAGCTATGTATCTAATAACGCCTATGAAACTATACAGTCAAAAGGATTATCCCTCAAGTCTTAGATTTGCATGAAGAAATAATTTGTCTTACTATCTGTTTTTTAAAATTAAGAAACGTTTTCAATTAATTTTTTAGCACAAGAAAACGGATGTCTGTCATTGTTAAAACACCTGATCAACGAATCAAATTACTGTGCAAGGGAGCTGTAAGCTGATGTTTTTATATTGTATATTTCTTCTATTTTTTTTACGAGCATAGAATTTTACTGTAAATATTTTGTTTCAGGATACTGTGATATATGAACGATTAGCAGAAGAACAAGAATTCGCTGATATCACGTTAAAACATCTGGAGGACTTCGCAAAAGACGGTTAGTTTTAGTATTTTTTAAGACTTTATTAAGCCAGAAGACCCAGCGTAATTTTTTTACCATTTTATCGATTTTATCATACGCATCCAATAGGTCACCAAACTTTTACAAATGGTACACTTCACTGATAAAATTTCTAAATCCTAATCGGGTGAGTTTTCTTTAGGTTTAAGAACGCTATGTATTGCTGTTGCTGAGATAAGTAATAGCGATTACGAGGCTTGGAACAAAACGTATTACGAAGCAAGCATAGCGCTGGATGATCGAGATAAAAAGTTGAACGAGGCATCGGAACTAATTGAAAGAAATCTCACCTTAGTGGGAGCGACCGCTATTGAGGACAAACTTCAAGAAGGTGTACCAGAAAGTATTGCTAATCTGTCATCTGCAAACATCAAGATCTGGGTACTAACTGGTGATAAGCAAGAAACAGCTATAAATATCGGATATTCTTGTCGTTTGTTGAGAGATGAATTGAATTTATTGATTTGTGAAGGAAAGAGTCCCACAGTAAGTTAATCTAATAAATATGTTTGAATGTAAATGTACCCTTATCGATACACCTAAACATTTATTTTGTTTTTTTTGAATGAATGCAGGTACCATAATAACTTGAATTGATGCTCGTTATGTCTTGCTTCTCAACTTGCTAACCCAAGTTTACCGATCTTTTAGAAAAGGTTTTATTAGTCTGACGTCGTATTTTTGGAATTAATGTTTAGGAGGTTCGTGGTTGGATTAATGACCAGCTTATCAAATACGATATTCAGAAATTCAAAGCTGTTAAAAAGAAGCAGAAACGAGTAGTGAAAGAAACCAAAGTATGTAGATGTCTGATATTATTTTTCTTTCTCTTAGATGGATCGTAGCATGTAAATTCTGATTTTATGTTTATTTTTTAGGATTTAGCATTGATTGTAACTGGTTCAGTAAGTTTTTTGCTTTATTTTGAAACATGTTTTTTTGTATTAACATGTACTTGACATGATTTTTTGTTCTGCAAAAAGCTCTACCGAAAGGGGTTAGTAGTAAGTTCAGTTAGGCTACGTATGAAAGTGTTACTACACCATAAAAGTTCGCAAAAACTGAAGTGTACATCTAGTTTCATTTTTATTCTAGGTTCTTCACCACGCTTTGCACGATGAATGTAAAGATTGGTTCTTGGATTTAGCTTTAGTCTGTCGTGCGGTTATAGCCTGTCGGTAAGCGTGTTTCGAGAAGTATGATTTATAATTTTTTTGTTTACAAGCTTCAATTTCAGCAAAATAATTTATGGACATTTTCAGATTAAATGTGCTTTTTGACAAAAAATAAAAAACCTATTTTTTGTTTTTATTTTACAAAGATTAATTTTATGAAGAAATACATTTAATTTCTTTCCAGCATTTTGTTTTTCTTTACTGTACACTCCAATCTTATTTTCATGTATTTTAGCGTCTCACCGCTACAGAAATCACAACTGGTGCAATTGGTCAAACAAAACGTCCAAGGCGCAATAACGTTAGCAATCGGCGATGGAGCGAATGACGTCAGTATGATCCAGGTTGGTAAAGAATACTTGGTATAAAAAAGGGTAGGGAAGAAGTGAGGCTGCTTAATAAAGTCAAAACTGATGCATGATTGGCTTGAATGCAGTACATTGTTTTTTATTTACAACATTTAAAGTTTTTTTCTAACAACCTGTACTTTTGCTTGTTTACCAGGCTGCACATGTTGGTGTTGGTATTAGTGGACAAGAAGGTTTGCAAGCTGCTACAGCTTCTGATTATGCTATAGCGCAGGTAATATTCTGTCGACGCGCATATTGGTAACCAGTTGATTTGTCAGTATTTATTACGTATATATTTCTTTTAGTTTCGCTACTTGAATAAATTGTTGTTCGTGCATGGAGCATTTAGCTATCAAAGATTATCCAAACTTATCTTATATTCATTTTACAAAAATATCTGTCTCTACGTCATTGAGGTGAGCTTAAAACTTTTTTGTCTTTTTACAGGGTAGCCACGCCCCCTCTAAAATCCTTTAAAGTCCTGTTTTTTGAAAAACCTCTAAATTTATCTACTGTCCTCTAAAAAGTCGAAAATCTCCTCTTTAACTCCTCTATTTTATTTCAAGTACACACTGATAATAGTTTAATAGTTTCACTATTACGTTACAGAGATTTTATATTTGTTATAGTGACAAAACAGTTCTATCCTTCATGTGAGCAATACGTCCTTCATCAAATGCTTTATTTTAATTGTTTTGAATCATTTATCCTGAAAGTAGTTCTTTCTAAACATATTGGTTCCTAGCATCGGAAATTGATAAGAAAAACTAAGAAATAAAAAAAAAAGTTGATCCTCGAAAATCCTCTTTTTTTCAATTTTTTTTTAATTTTGCGACAAAAATCCTCTAAATTCAGTGCAAAATCTCCTCGAAAGTTCTCTTTTTCTTGAAAATTTTTTTGTGGCTACCCTGTTTTTGGATAGTGTATACCTGTGTGTGTAATAAATAAACTTTGAAGAAACATCTTTATTTATTCATTTTTAGCTTTGGTTTGCATTCAGCAACGGATTTTCTGGGCAGATTCTTTTCGATAAATGGTGTATCGGTTTGTACAATGTTATCTTCACAATGTTGCCGCCATTAGCATTTGGTTTATTTGATCGAACGTGTTCATCCGAAGCAAGAATGACATGTCCAAGGCTGTACAAAAATTCGCAGCAATCTCATCTGTTTAATGTGAAGGTGATTTTTGAAATACTAATTTTTAAAAGAAAAATATTTTTTTACTTTCATTAAAAATTCTCAAATTTTAAAATATAATAAGCTATTAATGAAAATGTTTTTTTGGTCCAAACTTGTCCAAAGATGTTTGAATTCTTTTCATGTAACCTACCATAACTCGTCTTGATAACGACCTCTTTTTAGGTGTTTTGGATTTGGATATTTACAGCGATATATCATTCCATACTGTTGTTTTATTTACCTCGGCTGATATTTGAACACGGTACGCTCTATTGTTAGTGAAGCGCAGTAAAATCTTTTTCTAAAATTTTCAGAAGAAACAATTGTGATGAAAGTTTATGTTGGTTAACACAGTTTTAAATATTTTCTTTAGATGTTGCATTTTCAGATGGTTTGGTTGTCGGGCAATGGTTTGTGGGTGATGTTGTGTATACTGTGAGTCTATAGAATATACTGTTAAGCATGTGTTACGCATGCGCACATTTTCAAGCTTGACGGTTGCGTTGGTCTGAGTAAAATGTGTCTGAGCTCCAATGTTTTCTGCGACACTCTGTTTAGTAGCTTTCATGCAAAGCACATGTGACTTTTCGCAACACCTTGCGCGACTTTTCTGCGACACCTTGCGTGACTTTCCTGCAACACCTTGCGTCACTTTCCTGTGACACCTTGCGTGACTTTCCTGCGACACCTTGCATGACTTTCATACGTTATTTTTATGAAAGACAAATATTTTTACACCTTCTCATCATTTTTTTAGTGTGTCGTCATCACCGTGTGTTTGAAAGCCGCACTTGAAATTGACACTTGGAGCATAGTAAGAAATATTTTTCAGAGATAAGTATTTTATATTTTGTTCAGAAAAAATTGTAGTATTTTGATTCCTTTAGTATTCGCATATTTCAATCTGGGGAAGTATTATCAGTTGGTTTATATTCTTGCTCATCTATTGCACTCCATTGTTGGCGATGGCATTAGCTCCAAACATGATTGGACAGGTATAACTGTTATTAAATCATTAGATGAAACACGAAGGAGAGCAACCCCCACCCCCTTGGGAGAAAGATCCTTTATTAAGTTTATTTTCCACGTCGCTTCTTTAAAAATCTCACTCTTAAAAATTACTCGTATATGTTCTGTATAAGAGAACTTAACATTAAAGAGATTCCTGCATTGAAAATGATATTTTTTATGGTGCGGAGAATGAGAAGTTGTTTATTAAGTCCTTTGGGGTTTTTAAAACGTCTTTTTCTGTTCTCGTGTTATTTCAGGGAACTTGTGATGTCATAAGTAAGTTTTGAAAGATGCTGAAATTACATGTCTCCCTAAAACTAAAGATGAGATCATTCTTAAAATAGAAAAGTTAACATATGTCATGATATCAAGAGCACATGTCTATACCACTTAAAAAATATGATAATATGTAAGTTTGCAAGATATTTCAAGTACTAATTTATGATAATGTCTTAAGGTCATATGCAAGTCTTTGAATCTGATTATCTTAAGAACGAAATAAAAAGATTTTAAAATTCCCCCAAAACCTGATAAACAACATTATCAATGCAGGAATCCCTTTAAGAAAACCTTAAGGCGTTATTACTATTGATTATTATTATTGCTTCAAAAAGGTAAAACGAGAGTTAAAATAACCAATGGAGTAGCCATATAAGTAGTATGTTGCTTTTA
The DNA here is from genome assembly GCF_029227915.1 of Hydractinia symbiolongicarpus. Taxonomy (NCBI): domain Eukaryota; kingdom Metazoa; phylum Cnidaria; class Hydrozoa; order Anthoathecata; family Hydractiniidae; genus Hydractinia; species Hydractinia symbiolongicarpus. The sequence continues at coordinate 3,474,234 of NC_079882.1, read as the reverse complement.
ACATCTGTGTTTTAAACAAAGCATAAAATATTCTTCACTTTATTAACTCTTGAGAAACTATATTCAAAGAACGTAATGTTGTTTCATGGTAGTTTAATCAAAGTATGTCTCATCATAATTTCAATTCTTTCATTTCAGGACCGTATGCTGTACACGTGTGTTTTGTTTTGGTTGACTGCACTCATTATACCTGTTATTACGTTGTTTGTCGATTTCTTGTTCCATTCGTAAGTACATCATCTCAATTTTAATAGCTCTTAACTTTTTAGAATAATTTTGTAGAAAAAAATCTGCAGTGTAATGTTTTTTTTTTAGATTCCAAAGAACGTTTAAAAAGAACACTCGTCAAAAGATTCAAGAATTAGAACTGAAAGGAGTATGTTTTCTTAGATATTGAGAAGGCGATTGCAAATTTGATTTATTTTAATGCAAGAATTTAAAAGTGAATAGAAGCACCTATTTTTCGCTACTAAAATTTGAAGATTTATCAAGAAGTTCTAGGACTAAAATCGCTTAATATAAAAAAAATAGTAAAAAGTCAATAACATGTATACACTTTTTAAATCGTATTCTTTGATTGTAAAATTTATTTCTAGATCCAACCTTCTGATTGGGTTATTGGAGACGACGGAGTACCACAAAGAAGACACTCCACCTTTGAAGAAATTCCTAAAATGAATGCTAGTTTCCGTGGAGATCGTAAGTGTTGATGCTACAGTGTATATTACAATACCTCTCTTGGTCAGTGTTTATACTGACCAATCAGATGCAATTATTTTGGGCTGTAATTTGAAATTCAAAGGCGGTATTAAAGTTTCTACATGTTGTTTTACAGAAGAAGAGCAGACGAAAAAAATCTTTAAAATTTATTTTTACTTTAGGCGGGTTTGCATTCTCACAAGAAGAACATGGACAAATCTCTCAGGTAATTTATTGTTAGACAACATTCAGTATTAGGCGCATCATTTTAAGCATTTTTTTTTTGTGCATATTCTCGTGAAAATTTAAAAATGGCTTTCACAAAATTAGTCTCCTTAAACTTTCATTTCTTATCTGACATTTTTTCCTATTCCTGTTCATTCTTTTGCTCGTTTTGCCATTCCCTTCAATCAGTGAAATCCGTTGTAACATTGTTTCTTAACAAGTACATTACAATGTGTGATATTAGAAAAGGATTGATTTGAAGTTCAACTGATAAATTAGACTACGATCATTTCTTTCGAGATCATTTAAACATACACTTATCTTCACAGGCTGAGATGATTAGGATGTACGACACCACACTTGAAAAACCAAGAGGAAATTAAAGTAGTAACATTTAGTTAGGACGATATACAATTTGTATTTTTCTATATTTTTTTTATAAATATTGTACATAAGTTGTCAGGGTTACTTACTTCCAGCAGAGACAACATCGATTTCTTTACTGGCGTAATGAAATTTCATTTTCTGGAAATTATGTTTGTTAAATTCAATAAACAGCTTGAAACTTGTCATTTTTCTCCATGTTAGAATTTCTAAAATAAGCCCCTTCACCCCTTGCCACATAAACCAAGGTGTCTATTGGACCTTTTAAAAGTTTGAATTTAGAATAGGCAATCTTGCCGATCCTAAATACCATCATTCTCTAGAAAAAAACTGTTATTTTCAAGAGCTATGTTTCAGCTATGAATTTGATTCATTTTTTAAAGTATTACACGTTTGCGATTATTTTTTTATTATTATTTTTAAAATTTATTTTTTTACAACATATGTTATGTAATTTATTTAGAATTTTTGTTTTGTAAGCATGAAATTATATCTGGAGAAATTAGTGATTTGTTTTTATCGTTAAATGTTGCCAAAAGTAGTCCGTAATTTACTTGAACTAAAAATTACGAAAGCACATGGACCGATTTTTTTTTGTATTTTATAATACGTTTATTTGTCAAAATTTACGCTTCCCACAATGCATTATTTCCCGCTGATTTGAGTTTGTTCTTGCGAAAATTTTTCCAGCGGTTCTGTTCTCAATTAGCTAAGCGTCTGTGAAATCGTCAGTCTTTTAAATGTTTCAAACGAAGTTAAAAGAAAACTAATACTGCAATTGCCTTTATGCAAAGTACATCGTTTATAAAGATGAGATGAATATTGTGAAGATTTTGTTTGGAAGCATTAGTGTTGAACTATGTAATGTCATTTATTTTTTTCAGTTTCTGCTATGGTAACTAACTGTAATGAAAAATGTAATGTAAAAACAACAAAATTTAATAGTTTGTATCTTGATGTACCCGTGAAAGAGATTATTTATATTTCCGTGATTATAAACATTAGGTACTCCAGGTCGATCATAAACACTCACTGTTTGAGCCAGTACTGGTGTAAGTCAGTCTAGTATGTGTAATTCATTATCACCTGGTGGCATCACGATGTCTTTTTTGTTCTTTCTGTTTATCAATGGCATTGTCTTATTGACACATGTTTTGTTGACACTTTCATGAGTGTTAGGGTTAGTCCTATTTCCATATCCATTTTCGTTGCGTGAAATATACATGGAAAAATACCGAATAACATGAAAATAAATCGGGATGCTACTTCAAGTTTGAAGAATGTATCAACAAAATCTCTTCCTTGTTGGAATGAGGAATTATTTGGGGATTTTGAGTCAAAATTAAGCTCCACAAAATTGCACCTTTTAGTGCTCATCAAAGTTCTGCTGCTGTTTAAGAAATGCGTTTTTTTTATACATACTAAATATATACATACATATGTTTATTGTTATCATTTGGCTTAGAAAATATTTAAGATGCTAAACCAATTGTACAGATAAATTCAGTGTTCGCATCATAAGAGCATCCGATCACAAAAAGATATCAGCAAAAAGATATTTCTTGCAAATAGATTTTTCGTTTACTTACATAACTGACTAGCATAATTTTAGGTTGAATCTATAAGATTAGAATTGCTTTTAATATTTTCTTAACCTGTATCTTAGTCCAAATTAATATGGTGTCAAAAACATCTTATCAGCGTCTCAAAGAAGGGCTAAATACTAGAACTCAGAAAGTATGATGACAATGGAACTATTTTTTGGCTTAATTTACGAAATCTCAAGTCGATATTTAAATTTTTACTAAAGTTCATGTTTACTGCCTTGTAATTAGTATTAAAAGTTTTGAGATAATATATCACAGTGGTAAGCTGTTCAATATTTATTTCGTAAAAACATTGTGCAATTTTTGCAAGAAAACAATGTAATATATTTATTTTAGCAATATATTTCGAAGTATTCATCATCAGGCCATAAGTAAAATTATATAAACAGTAAAACTGCTAAATAAAAAGTATTCACATCACATATCAACATCTCATACACTATACACAAGTAAAAAGGTATTAAATGATTAAAACTCCCATGAGGGATAAGTCATAATTAAACTTTTATTACTAATTCACGGTTTTTAAACTCGTCCTTTGTGTTTATTTTAGGCTTTTTTCCCCGAATGAAAAGTGCTTCCAGTGTCATTAAATGATATTCCGACTTAATCGATTTGCCATTATTTCTGCTTGATTGATTGATAGCTCCACATTACATGTCTTGGAATGACGTCCCACGTAACCACAGCCTGATATAAATAAGTGATGTGATATACATTTCAACTCAGAAGGAGGTGGAGGTCTGCAAAATATAAAAACAAAGAAAACTAACAACGCTTCGTAATAGTAAAAAATCATATCACCTCAAAATATTTTTACAACTTATTCAATCAAAAAGTATGTCATCACTTCATCCGAGGTCACAACAAAAATTTCAAAGTTCAAATGACTTAGGTGCTGGTTGTCCCTGATGTCAGCTACACCTACATAGCAAATATCTTGATTTTTGGCCTTATGTACACTCCTTTGTAATGGGTACAGGTTATAAAGTGCGATCTAGTAAATTTTATACGCAGTTTAGCTGGTCTGCATGTCTGGCAAATTTTGCAACCTACTGAATGCGTAGTGCTGAATAATTGGTGCTTTCTGTCAATTTAAAAAATAATAATATTCCAAAAAAAGGAGCATTTAGAAAAAAAAAATACCTGAGCTGAATTAAAAAATCTCCTATTTGGAAACCAATAATCGTAAATTAAAAAAGCAGAACCATCAACAAAGAAATAAAAGTGGAGGGGCGTATGTTATGGGCGTAAAAGTACTGCCATAGTTGGATTTGGCACACCAGAGAAAACATTTGATAATTCACCTGCCAGAATGTCGAAAATGTTTTGTTTTATGTAACGTTAAAGCATATACCCAGCATTGACAAAAATATTTAGAAAAAAGTAACTTTATGGACAGTATTGGCTACTTTCGAGATATAAGTACAACCAGCTAAAGAATCAAAATAATTTCTTGCGATAACAAACTCTTTAACAAATTAGGAAAAGTCGAACATTTATGTTCATATTCTTTGTACGGTCTTTAACGATCGCCTGATCCAAGATTTCGCATAAAGAGACGCCACTTGATAATCAACCGGATAATAGAAGGAATAAAATAAAAAAACAATTCCTCATTCTCGTCATTATATTAGGTGCAACTACATGCGTCTTTACGAGTTAACAGAAATATTCTCAGTAACAAGAAAGTACACATTAAAAATCGTGGAACACTAATCAATCACAACAAAAAAAGGTATACGTGTTTAATTGCTGTATGCGTGTTCTGTACACTGCATCAAAATAAATTATCTATACACTATCATCAATATTTTATTTACAATTTTTCAACATAATGATGCACAAATTAGCAGTTCCTTCAATCTGTTCGTACCAGGTGATTCGTAGTAGCGGTTGTTATTTAGTTTTAGCTGTAAGTAATTTATTTATTTGCTTCCTCGTTTTTATTCTTTTCTTTAATACAACCCGCACTTTTTCATGAACGCGTCGAATGCATGAACAAAAAGAAATATAACCTCAACACATGTAATAACAGAAAATCCTGACCATAAGCCGAGCTGACCTCCGATATCTGAAAGTAAATTCTCAATTTTATAAGGCACATTTTCTTCTACAACGAACAATTCAAATTTGTTAAAGTTCATATTTATGCTCAACGTGTCCGCTTTATGAATAACCCGTTTCGAGTAACGGCTTCCAGTGATGTCAAGTGTAAAAGACATATGTTCACATGGTAACCTGCAGTCTTTAGCGCATGTCATGGATTTATTAGTCACGGCTTTTTGAATCTCAATGGCGCATTGAGTCTCGTGCGAGCTATTACAAATATTTAAGCTGGAAAGAGAAGGGACGGTATAACTTGTACAATTACACTGTCTTATCATTTCTTTTGACGCACAAACTTTAAAGCACAACTCAGTAGAATATTTATCAACATCGCGTATGCCATTCGGAAATTCACCTAGATTCATGCTATAATGAGGTATACAGCTTAAGTTGTTAAATGGATCGACTCTTCGCGTTTGCGTTTGGTGAATTATAGCAGAGTACACGGAACCAGGAGAAATATTATATCCCTCTGACTCTAAGTCAATGTATCTACCTTTTTCTCCCACGTGGAGGATTAATCCAGCAGATTCCGTGTTGCTAAGAAATTCATCTTCCTGCAAATTTATCTTCAGAGAAAGTCCTTCATAGGCACCGGCTTTAGTTACTTGTCGTGATATATTACCAGTGTTGAAAGAAAAACAATTCCCATGTCGCCAGTGCCAAAAGTGACGCCAGAATTTTCTTTTGTTGCAATTGTAAATTTTTTTCCATTTGCATTCCATTACCAAATCATCAAAAGTGTGGCCATATTTAGATATTCCTTCGCCTTCAGATAAAGCAAGAATAGCCATTTCCTTACGAAATGTATCATCCTTAATGGCTTTTTCTAAGAATTCCGAGTCCGTCTCCATTTCAGTCTCAGAATAATTGTATTCAGGAAAAGTAGATTTGTTAGCATCAAAGACAAAATTATCATACATTGACCACTTGACCATATTTGAGTTGCAAATGGTGACGACTGGAAAGGTGAGATTCTCAAATTGTTTCATTGTTAAAGTTTGACTGACTGGTTTGTTTAAGTACGTAGTAACAAGAGGAATGACTTGAAACAATAAACAAGTCTGACATCCAATAATGACAAAAATCCAAATGATCTTGATTGAAAGCGCACCTGTTAGCACTATATTAGAGAAGCCATGAGCAGTGGTGGTTTCAGCAAATTCGGTAAAAATCGACTTTCTAGTTACATCATCTTGACTTTTTGTAGGTGAAGAATCCATCCTTTCAATGTTTTTATTGTTCTGCTCCATTGAGCCATCAATAGGTGCTACTTTCACAACTGTCAATTTTGACATGTTGAAGTTTGTTTTTACTTTTCGTTTTAACATCTAAGATAATGTACTTAAAAAATAAAATTTCTGACGGTTTCTATGGCTTACAATAAATACTATACGAGACTTACAACAACATTTCAGCATTACTTTCATGAATATTTAAACACAGGATCGTATTTATATTGCAAGTAAAAAATATACTCACTATCAAATATAATTTTTTTCTTAATACTTCATTTTTTCTGAAGAATTATGACTAACATTTATTTTATTGTTTAACTTAATTATTTATATCTGTGATTTGAAAACAAAAAGAACTGGTAACGGAAGAAGAACGTGGGAATGGGGACACTTGAGTAGTAACACATCCAGTAGAATCAGCACTCTCCGTCTACAATATATAATATCTCAAAAATATTCCAACTTCAATGTTTTGTATCCCATTATTACTTTCATATTTGGTTCTTTGCACAAGCTTTCTTTTAACAGCCAGGACGATACGAATTCAAGGCATCATGTAACATCTGATTTTTATCAAATAATAATAAAATAATAATAATAAAGAAGAAGAATAATAATACAAGAATAAACATACTGTTTGATTAATTCTTCTCGTTGTAAGTGAGGTAAGCCTATACCAATTTGCTTCTGGTTAACAAGTAGCTGCTTGCAAACCTACAAAACAGAACATTACATTATATATATATATATATATATATATATATATAATGTAATGTTCTGTTTTGTAGGTTTGCAAGCAGCTACTTGTATATATATATATATATATATAGCAGCTACATATATATAGCAGCTACTTATATATATATATATATATATATATATATATATATATATATATATATATATATATATATATATATATATATATATATATATATATATATATATATATATATATATATATATATATATATATATATATATATATATATATATATATATATATATATATATATATATATATATATATATATATATATATATATATATATATATATATATATATATATATATATATATATATATAACATTTTCATAGAGATCTTCTAGTAGCTTCCCCACTGTTACATCTTCCATGTCGTACAACTTCACGTCATAATGATACCCTCTACAAAAGTTTGAACTTCATTGATTAAACTTAAAAAGTGTTCTTGGCAAAAAAGGGAAAACTGAAAGTTTGAAAAGAACTATGAATGACCATTACAGGTTTTTAACAAAAAAATCTATAGTAAGAAACTTTTTGAGTACCCCAGGGACTCCTTGTGAAAAGTTTCGGTTTTTAGCAGAAAATGGCTCCTCCGCAAACCATGCTGAATGATAAGAGATCTTTCGAGAAACTTGGAAAGCTTTATAAGGCCTTTTGTGATGTGTCAAAATAAGATAGAAGCTATAATTGTTATAAACATCAGAAAATATAAAATAGATTTCAGCAAATGCAAGTATTTTTTGACAAGCTTTCAACGAAAAACTGCACCCCATGATCACGTTAGTACAAGTGTGGTTCAAAAGGTTTTACATAAAACAACAAAAATAGAAGAAAAAGCACAGTCCTATGAATATATATTTTGGGTTGTCTTTTACTGACTTCAACTATTGTTTTTAGAAATTTTGTAAATCTTAGACTTTTTACTAAGCGTTGCTGCTTTTATTTAGAGAGTTACAAAATAATATTCATTTTTAAACGGAATAAAAATCAACTTGAAGATTCTTCGAACAGTGAACAAATGCTCAGTAAAGACGAACGTAAATACCATCGAGGCAATCCGTAAGTGAACAAATTACAACTTTTGTTTACATGCAGCGCGAAAATCTGTCAGTATTAATTCAACAAAAATGGCGTGTACTAAAAACCAGGTTGTGTACAACAGATGCAGGATGTCAGCTTGTTCTGATATGTTATCTGTTTGTTCCAATTGCGTCCGGATTTCGTCCATATCAATGCCATCTATATTTATTTGATATTCGGAGATTATATTTGCACTATCCAACACGACTTTTTGAACGACTTCGACTCACTTAACCAGACACACTTTTTTTCCTTTCGATATCCCCACCATTGGATGACTATAAAGCAAAAATTTGAATCTGTGATTGGATGAGGACGAGGACGATCCTGGGACGAGGTTGGTATTTCATCTAAAATTAACCAATTGCGCATTATGATATGAGTAAATAAATTAAAAACAATTGCTAGTTTATTGGATAATTTTCATGCGTATCTGGGACGTAGCAAGCGTTAGCCGGGATCTACCATCGATTGACCTATGTTCTCCATCCTAACAAGTTATTTTCTCTACCGATCCCGCCAATGCACGGACGAAGCGCGCACGGATTTTGCATTCCCGCAAGAAAATAATTCTCTTCTGTTAAATCTCTACTTTTTTTCGCAGATAGCCTGTTTCGGCATCGACTCCATTTAACACTAGCTCAACTGTATCCGACACACGACGTACAACATAAAATAGTCCGACACACGTCCACTGAATCACCCCAACCAAATAGGCCCGACACATGAACCCTTATTATCCAACATCCTTACAACCAAACATATTTCCCTATTCTGCTATCTTAGCATCAGGTGCGGAAAGTTGACTTGCATCCCCGATTTTTACTGAGGGTAAATAGACACCCAGCCCAGCTGGAATTTTCTTACTAAACGCGAATGGATATGCAGGCGAGTGGGGTATTGTCTCATCGAGAGTGGATAAATATGTGCACAAAAAAGAGTATACAAAACTGTTTCATTACATACCTAACTAGTCGTTAACCCGTCTTTAAATTACACGGTTTTTCTAGCGGACATACAGACAGAATACGGCTAATATTATAATGACTATTCAGTTACCCGTGGAAAATCTACGGGATCGTCCGTCCTTTATACAACGCATTTCGTGTTTCCGTAACACGACGTTTTTCTCGCAGACAGACAGACAAAATACGGCTATTATTAAAGAGATTGATCCTCGTTTTTTAACTTTTGAATTAAATCTGTTCTTTGGAAATAAAAAATGCGTTCGTTCATGTTCACAAAGTTTTAGCAGAACAAAAAGTTAAAGAAAAACCATCCGGTTTGATCACACCATTTCAAGATAACGGAGTATTAAAAAGTAGTTCTCAGTACGTTAACTTGGAAACATCCTGGAAAGTTTCCCGAACTTATGCTAGGGTTCGATAAAGTAGGCTAAGACGTGACATGCAAGATTTGGGAATAGCGACAGCAAAAACCATCAAAAAAGCGGGACGAGATTTAGACACAGCATTAAGCATACAATAGATAATATGTGAACGCCATTCTCTGATCCTCTGCTGCACGATTTTGCAAGCTCACTTACTATGGGACAATGGTTTATTTCAACGTGATGTGAGCTAACAACATCTTTAGGGACCTTGCAAACGGTTCTTTTCGCCTTGGTACATTAACCGTCCTCTTTAACCTATTCGATGCTGCCATTTCATTACTTTTTATTACAAGTCAAATAAATATAGGCCTTTCCATCTTTGTCTGAAACAAATTGTACAAGCCTGGTTGTATGTATATTGTATTATCGGAAAAGGCTTCTAGCTGCAGCTACATCTCCTATAGTAACAACGATGGCATGCAAAGCATATTTAACCTGTCAATGTTTCGGTTATTCGTTTTGTTTAGAAATGCTTTCTGGGTTTTTTTTTGGTGTAGAGATAATCATTATTAATCTCGAAGTCGCTTTAAATGTTTCGAATGTTTTTGATTTTATCTTTTCTTCGCTGAAACATCGTTGTAAAACTTTTTAAATTAATGGCGACGATATGTTGACTTCATTCCTACTTATGATATCTTTTCATTATTTTTTCCATTATTTTTAAAATTTATTTTTTACAACATAGTATTCGTATTTATTTTCGTTACGGAATATTCGTGTGTCGTTACACGGCACACTAACTCCAGTCTTAACGTTATAACACATGTAACAACTCCAACCCTTCTCACAAGTCGATTAACCATCAGAGCTGTAACAAGTTAAAGAGAAAGCCTACCCACCCACCCCCTAAAAAGTTGTAAAAAATGATACCGCGTGGAGATGATGGAGTTTAGAAAATAAATAAGGTTATTTTCAGGTTTCGGTTGAGCAAAGCGAATTAGAAAATAAGTTACGTAATTCATTTCGAACTTTTGTTTTGTAAGCATGAAATTATATCTGGAGAAATTAGTAATTTGTTTTCATTGTTTGTTTGTCTTTTTTTTAAATGTCAAAAAGTATAGTCAGTAATTTACTTGAACTAAAAACTACGAAAGCACCAGGGAGTTTTTTTTGATGCGTAACTCTGGAAATGTTTTTATATTTCTTTATTTGTCAAAAGTGACGGTTCCCACATTGCATTATTTCCCGCAAATTTTTCGCCTTGTTAGAAGTTTGTGATCACGAAAATTTTTGCTTCTTACAATTTTTCCAGTGGTTTTCTTCTCAATTAGCTAAGCGTCTGTGAAATCGTCAGCTTTTCAAATGTTTCAAACGAAGTTAAAAGAAAACTAATACTGCAATTGCCTTTATGCAAAGTACATCGTTTATAAAGATGAGAGGAATGTTGTTGTTTTCTTTAATTCGCTTTGCTTAACTGAAAATAACCTTATTGATTTTCTATACTCCATGCGGGATAATAAAAACGTCAAGTTATCAGAGTTTTACAAGTTCGTAAATATGTAAATACCTATGTGTAAAAATACAAATGTAAAGCATATCTAACCTAATTGTCCTTAGCAATATGCCAAATGGCTTCTCTACTAAGATCAGTGTTAACAATATCTTTTTATTTGATTATTTATTATTATATTATTTTATTTTCTATGTTCATTCAAGGAGTTTAAATCTGTTTAAAATAAATGATAAAAAAACTAAAATTATATGCGCAAAATTAGAATTTAATTTCATAGAAACAAAACGACGTTTGTATTTCTAATCCATCCATGATAAATATCGGTTCACAATTATTACTCGAACACTTTCCTGAAATATAACTTATTTTGTTCAACATTAAATTCTTTTCCACTCAAAATAAAATAAAGCAGTGATTTCATCTGGAATGGACTCACGTTCATTAGATCATCCGCAGCATCTTCTCCTAACATAATTTCAAGAAACACACACTGCAATCTTGGACTGCTATAATTATGTTAAGAAGGGCGGTATTTCAAAACCACAAGCAATTGAGAAAGAATTTTTTTGTGTAACTAACAAGCACTCTAAATTTGTCAGAATTAACTTATTGATGTGTACAGCGGACTTAGGTTATTTGGTCAAATATAATATACGCTTGGAATTCCTTATTTTTTGCACCTTAGCTGTTCGTGCAGCTGAATGTTGATAACGCGGACACTGTGGAAGGTGCAGCTAGTATATTTTCGACGTTTTTTACTAGACCTACACCCCTGCCAAAGTAAACTTTTCGCTGCGTACCAATTTGTGAAAAAGCCACAAAACGGTCTTTTTAGTTATTTTTAGTTATTTAGCACTTAAATTAAATATTTTACCACAAGAAACTCACCTGTGAGACCGGAAACACGTGCGTACTCAGCTGCTAGAACCTCCATAATTAAACCAACACGTATTTGCAACATCTCATTAAACAACCCAAGGTCAATTTTTACAAACATGGTTAAGTATGTTAAGATCTCCTGATAAGTTGAAAAAAATCTGTTCAAAATATACATAGTCAAGTTGATCAAAGCATCCTCTATCTTAAAAAAAGGAGCTAGAGTCTTACTTGCATAGTTGTATTTACCTGCGTTAACACTGTGGTGCTGCTATCCTGACCACAACAACGGAATATTAACTCTTTTAACTCAGAGGGAGGTAGAGGTCTACAAAAAAAAAAACAAGGAAACTAGCAAGGCCTCGTAATAGCAAAAAATCACATCACCTTAAAATATCTTTACAACTTTTTCAATCATTAAATATGTCATCGCTTCATAAGAGGTCACAACAACCCTAGTTAAAACATGTTAAGGAGACAATGTGAAAAATTTTAAAGTTCAAATGACTTAGGTGCTAGTTGTCCCCGACGTCAGCTACACCTACATAGCTAAATCTCCTGATTTTTGGCCCTTATGTACACTCCTTTGTAATGGGGACAGGTTATAAAGTGCGATCTAGTAAATTTTAAACGCAGTTTAGCTGGTCTGCATGTCTGGCAAATTTTGCAACCTACCGAATGCGTAGTGTTTGATAGATGGGTTTTTTTGTCAATTTAAAAAAAAATTCGAAGGGGAAGCATTTAGAAATCTTTAGAAAAAATACCAGACTTGAATATTAAAACAGGAAGATCGACAAAGGAAGCCAATAATCTTGAATTAGGGAAAACAGGACCATGAACAAAGAAATAAAAGTTGAGGGGCGCATGTTATCGGGACCCGCCATTGTTGAATTCGACACACCAGCAAAAACATTTGATAATTCACCTGCCAGAATGTCAAAAATTTTTTGTTTATGTAACTTTAAATTCTCTGTCCCTCCCAGAATTCACAGTTTCAAAAATATTTAGAAAAATGTAAAATTATTGACAGCATTTGCTACCTCCGAGATATAAGCACAACCTTCTAGAGTCAAAATAAATTCTTGCGATAACAAACTCCTTAACAAATTAAGAAAAGTCGCACATATTTTAGAATTAAACAGGCTTATATTTTTTGTACGGTCTTTGTAACCATTGTCTGGATAAAGATTTCGCATAAAGAGACGCGACTTGATATATTAAGCGGATGATAGAGGGGATAAAATAAAAAACAATTCCTCATTCTCGTCATTATATTAGGTGCAACTACATGCGTCTTTACGAGTTAACAGAAATATTCTCAGTTAGAAGAAAGTAAACATTAAAAATCGTGAAATACTGATCAACAACAACAAAAAAGGTATACATGTTTAATTGCTGTGTGCGTGTTCTGTACACTGCATCAAAATAAATTATCTATACATTATCATCAATATTTTATTTACAAATATTCTTGGAGTTTGCAATTTTTACTAAAAATTCACCACAACATGATGATGCACAAATTCGCAACTGCTTCAATCTGTTCGTACCAGGTTCTTCGTCGTTGTTACTTAGTTTTAGCTGTAGGTATTATTTTTTGTGACCTTGTCTTTATTCTTTTTTTTAAAATACAACCTGCACTTCTTTATGAACGCGTCAAATGCATGAACAAAAAGAAATATAACCTCAACACATGTCACAACAGAAAATCCTGACCATAAGCCGAGCTGACCTCCGATATCAGAAAGTAAATTCTCAATTTTATAAGGCACATTTTCTTCTACAACGAACAATTCAAATTTGTTAAAGTTCATATTTATGCTCAACGTATCCGCTTTCTGAAATACCTGTTTTGAGTAACGGCTTCCAGTGATGTCAAGTGTAAAAGACATATGTTCACATGGTAACCTGCAGTCTTTAGCGCATGTCATGGATTTATTAGTCACAGCTTTTTGAATCTCAGTTGCGCATTGAGTCTCGTGCGAGCTATTACAAATATTTAAGCTGGAAAGAGAAGGGACGGTATAACTTGTACAATTACACTGTCTTATCATTTCTTTTGACGCACAAACTTTAAAGCACAACTCAGTAGAATATTTATCAACATCGCGTATGCCATTCGGAAATTCACCTAGATTCATGCTATAATGAGGTATACAGCTTAAGTTGTTAAATGGATCGACTCTTCGCGTTTGCGTTTGGTGAATTATAGCAGAGTACACGGAACCAGGAGAAATATTATATCCCTCTGACTCTAAGTCAATGTATCTACCTTTTTCTCCCACGTGGAGGATTAATCCAGCAGATTCCGTGTTGCTAAGAAATTCATCTTCCTGCAAATTTATCTTCAGAGAAAGTCCTTCATAGGCACCGGCTTTAGTTACTTGTCGTGATATATTACCAGTGTTGAAAGAAAAACAATTCCCATGTCGCCAGTGCCAAAAGTGACGCCAGAATTTTCTTTTGTTGCAATTGTAAATTTTTTTCCATTTGCATTTTATTACCATATCATCAAAAGCGTGGCCATATTTGGATATTCCTTCGCCTTCAGATAAAGCAAGAATAGCCATTTCCTTATGAAAGGTATCATCCCTTGTGCTAGTAGCTAAGAACTCCGAGTCCGTCTCCATTTCAGTCTCAGAAGAATCGTATTCAGAAGAAGAAGTTTCGTTAGCATCAAAGGATATATTATAATACATTGAAAACTTGACCATATTTGAATTGCAAATGGTGACGACTGGAAAGGTGAGATTCTCAAATTGTTTCATTGTTAAAGTTTGACTGACTGGCTTGTTTAAGTACGTAGTAACAAGAGGAATGACTTGAAACAATAAACCAATCTGACATCCAATAATGACAAAAATCCAAATAGTCTTGATTGAAAGCGCACCTGTTAGCACTATATTGGAGAAGCCATGAGCAGTGGTGGTTTCAGCAAATTCGGTAAAAATCGACTTTCTAGTTACATCATCTTCACTTTTTGTAGGTGAAGAATTCGTCCCTTTAATGTTTTTATTGTTCTGCTCCATTGAGCTATCAATAGGTGCTACTTTCACAATGTTGAAGTTTGTTTTTACTTTTCGTTTTAACATTCAAGATAATGTACTCAAAATATTATATTTTTGACGGTTTCTATGGCGTACGATGAAAACTATCCAAGAGTTACAAAACATTTCAGTTAACAGCATTCAAACTTTTATAAATATTTAAACACAGGAACGTATTCATGTTGCAAATGAAAAATATATAAATCAATCACTTCATTTTTTCTGAAGAAGTATGTCTAACATTTATTTTATCGTTTAATTTATATATTTAAATATTTATATCTGTGATTTGCTAGAGAAAAGATATAGGTTACGGTTGAGGAACTTGAGAAGGCCTGAGGACACTTGAGTGGTGACACATCCAGCAGAATTAACACTCCTCGTCTACAATATATCTGAAATATATTCCAGCCGGCATTTTATTATTATAATTAATTATTACTATTATTAATTATAATATTATAATTAATAAGAATTATTACAATAATCACGGGCTAGCGACTAGTTATTATTACTAGTATATAGTTGCAACTACTTGCCGCCCTTGTCTACCCTGATACGACAGTTGTTCTTTCAAAGATGATACATATGCATCCTTTATTTTCCAAAGCGATGATTTGCCCCAACACCAATCTTGACCTCAGGGCTGGTTCTCTTTTTATAAACCCTGGGGTCGAGGTTGCACCAACACGCGAAGAGCACAATGAAAGGATACGCAGTGCGTTTTATCTGACCACGTGTGCACATCCCACCTCCGCAAGCTTCTATGCTAGGTTTAAATCTGCAAGTTACATGCACATACGATTTTGTTTCTGGTGAATTTTTTCAAGAGCAGCAAACAGTCTATAACTATTAGGATCCGGAAAGAAAAACAACATATTTCTAGTAAGTTCTTTAAAGAATTATTTTGCACAGTACAGTACATATTATATGCAGTGAAATACGGGTGAATTTCTTGCTACATTCTACCTTACTATAAATTAGATTTTATTTATTCTGTTTTGCGTGCACAATTGATACTTTCAAAATGTTTAAAATGCAGTCTGTGAAGCATTTAAAATAAAAATTTTTTAATATTTATTTAAAAAAAGAAAAAAAAAATCCCAATCAAAAAATAAGATTTTAGGACAAAAAAACACCTTGTTCAGACACACGCATAAAAAATGTAAAAGTATATATCATACAACATAAAAACATTAAAAAAATCAGGCCAACGGCAGGGGCGGATCCAACATTTTTAACATGTCAGTCACATTTTTTGCAAAGCAAAAAAAAGCGCAGCAATTTGCTGCGCCCAATACAGCTGGGGTCATGGGGGGCGCTGTAAGCCTCCCATGGATGGTCCGGACGCATTAAGAACGGCCTAAATAATGTCCAAATTGTTAGCTTTGTTAGAGACGGTTTTTGCTGTAAAGTTTTGAATGGTCAATAAAATAACAAAACATTTTTTACAGGGTTTCAAAAAAGTGTATGAAAATTAAAAACAACAGTTTAAATTCAAATATTTTAAGACTGTTTCGCCCAATATCAGGGCTCGTCAGCATGTCTAGGAAATGGCTAATAACGTAATGTTAGCTATTCCAGACATGGACAGTCTGCTATATGCTAAAGTAGGCTGAACTAGGGGAAGCTGAATTGTTTTAACCAGAATTACAAAAATGGTTGGCTTTAAATTATCACCACATCCTTCATCAACAAGTTGCAGACAAAACAGAATATGAGCTTGAACATAAGTATTTTTAGCATTTAATGATGTAAATACAGGTTTAACTTTGCACCTTGCACCACAGGTAGAGGAAATAGGAAATTTAGTTTTTGGTTTTTGATGTATCTGTACAGTCTGGAGGCACAGCATAATTTTTCTTACCACTGGAAAATTAAAGTATTTGGCGAAAGGTGGCAAAAATATTCTGTGTTCAGAGTACTAACCATGTTATCGCAACTAGTCTACCAAAGCAAACTAAACCAAGCCTGATAGTACAAGTAAAAACAGCTTCATTCCCCACAAATTCTATTGTGTTACACCAGTCTAATTGTAAAAAGCGTAATCATCTTATGTAAGATGGAATACATAAATGACTTACCTTGATGTTCTTCTTAGCAAGAAAGTAAAACAGAATTCTTACTATACATATACCTCAGGGTAAAGGGAAAACCCTAATGATGAAATGTTGCAGCACGCCAGCCAGTGTATTGTCACCAACATGAAGCTAGGACATGTAGCTGTACAAACAAATCTCAAGAGATAGGAAAATCCCAATTATAG
This sequence comes from Hydractinia symbiolongicarpus, assembly GCF_029227915.1. Lineage (NCBI taxonomy): Eukaryota > Metazoa > Cnidaria > Hydrozoa > Anthoathecata > Hydractiniidae > Hydractinia > Hydractinia symbiolongicarpus. The sequence continues at coordinate 3,457,091 of NC_079882.1, read as the reverse complement.
GACAGACCCCGTTAGCACTTTACCATTCCACGTCAATTTATAGATCATCCACGTCAAATCAACGATAGAAGAGTCCATAAAATCCATGTGCACTTTACCACTTTACGTCAAATAAGCGGGCATGCTCTATAATATCTGTCCAAAACCCACACCCCCACCCCAACCCCCGCCGTGTCCCCCGGGCCCCCTCCCCGTCCCATGGGTCCCTACCCACCCTCATCTGTCGTGCCTTATAATTTATAGTGTTATGTGCCTATAATGTCCTCTCGCAAGTGTGGTAATACCATCATCCAAAATTATGCGCTTATCATCATCCGAATTGAGCGCGAGTTTATTTGTTTTTATCGTGTGGACATCGTGCTTAATCGATCTGAAGGTCATCTGTTCTCTGTAAACATTTTCACCCTCCAACAGGCATCTCTTATAATCATCGAAACCTATGGTCTTCCTTACCACACACTTCTTGACCCCCTTGCACCTCTTATCCTCCCTACCACATAGCTGTTTGTATGCGTACGTCTTCGCTCTTAGAGCCACAAACTCGGTCATCACCTTACCACCCAACTCGTCCTTCATCAGCCCAATGATCTTTTTATTCAAACCTAATGGTAGAGGTCTACCATCTTCCTTATCGTACCCCGAAGTGTCAAATCTCAAAGCCACATCGTCGGCGATATCTTTGTAAAAGTCGTCGGTTTTGATATGATATACGAATGAATCAGTATCCATGTAACACAGTTTCACGTCATCACCATATTTCGGCTTCATGTAATCATAGTGAAACTCATACATAACTATCTTGGACAAGTCGAGAATTGCCAGCCCCAGGTAGATTGGCTTGTTTAGTTTGATCTTGATCTTGGACATCTCTATGCCCATCAGTGTTTCCGAGAACCACGTGCTACCCTTGAAGTTGGGCTTCATCACCATTTTCTCATAATTCTTTTGGTTGGTGGCCAAACGTATATCCTTCTGCCTTCGCTGATTCTCCATTGTCTTCCCAAAGACCGAATTATTCATCAGCTTGAAAAAGTCCTTTTCGAAGTCATTAGTTGATTTGGTACGCAAATCAGTGTTGAAATCTATGTACGACTTCAACCACGCACTCTGATCAAATCTCAAGACCCTATGAACCTTCTCAAGAACAAGACCATGCTTCAACGCTTGATCAAGCGCACGGATATGAGTGATATATTTCTTCTTGTCTGAAAGACACGGTGTCAGCTTCTCGACGCCATTAATGATCTTCCTCTCGGGCATGAAAGGAAGGTCGTTATGAGAATCATGAAGCTCCCGTGGATAGCTAACATCAACCTCAAGGATGTACCCCTTTTCACCGTTTTCCACAGCTAATTGTGAAATCAGTTCGGGTGTAAAATCAGAAACCACGTCATCAACCCACTCAAACCCTCCGGTCGGCATCTTCTGAATCATGGCCCAGCCGTACAAATTATTTGCATCTAGGTACTGGAGATAGCTATTCATCTCCTTACTCTCAGATGTGTTGGCTTTGGTGGTATATTGTTTTTCCTCTTTCGGTACAGACGGTCCCCAACATACCTTTTCATACAAACCCATGATCTTATCCTTCACGGCTCTGTAAGCTTTACTAGTTTTCACCTTGATGACCCTAGGTACATGTTTCATCAACCAGCACCTCAATTCAATCAATTTTCTTTTTACAAAAGGCACGGTTTTAGCCATTTCCTGCTGCTCAAATAAATCCATGCAATTCCCATCCGATGTGTTGTACTCGTCACCCATATACTTATTGTTGGCCTTGGCGTAGCGGTGGACAGCCTGACACAATCCACCCCTAATACCACTCTCAATGAACATGACCATCTCCATATCCGACAATAAATCTAGACTAACCTTGGTCTTTTTCAAACACGCCCTCCAGGCTAATCCCGGAGCAGTGTAAAAGTGAGCCGGGTCTAGATCGTAGTTTCTCAAGCATGTTTCTCTGAATGTCTCAAACACATCACTCAGAAGCAGAACATCCGTCTTGAGATAGATATCATGATAAACGCCCATATTTTTAACTTTCATGTCCTTCCACACCTTCTGGGCATGCGCATAATCGGCATCGCTGATACCATTCATGTTCAGCTTGCTGTAGAAATCATCCTTTGACGGAAGCTTAGTTTCATTAAACCTATCGAATGAATCAACATACTCATATGGGTATACACCCTTCCTTCTCATTATGTTGAATTCGTCACCATTGAAGAATTTTCGAAGGTTTTTGCATTGATCATCTGATAGGTTGTCGGCCAGGGAGCTTAGGCCGCTTGACATAAATCTAAATGAGTCTATGAATCTCAGTTGTATCTTTTTGTCTTTGGTCTCACCATTTTTGTCAATGTATTCACCAACCTTAACATCCGTAGAGAAAGAGATATATTTCTCCTTATTCTCCGCGATTACACCCATACCATCTTCTCCGTACTTCCTAGCAAGCTCCTTAATGAATAAATGCGAATCGTAGCCACTCAGATTGTGGAAGACAACCGGAATATAATTAGGAACCTTGTAACGCAGATTACATTTCTGATGGGCAGCCCCACGAAACTTACCGGTGAAATGGCAGTGATCCCTAACCTTGATGTCATCCTTGTCATCAAATTCTTCCATGCAAATGTGGCACACCCTGGCTCTATTGAAACCGTCACGCTCTTCATCCGTCAGTGGATCCATTGCTTTCTGAGGAAACATGTTATATAACCTTTTCGCCTCAGAAACTACATGATCTACAAAGCGCGGAACACAGTCCTCACCGCGGTAAAGATTCAGAGGGTCCGGCACTTCACCATAAGCATATTTACTATAACAACAGAATCCGGTGGGAACATGTTTACCAACTTTCTCGGTGGATGATCCGCATTTTCTCTCATCCTCGGGCAACTCTTTTGTAAAAGCTTCGAAATCGGCATACATGATGAATGGGGCTTTGAGCTGAAACTTACCATCGGTGAAGGTTAAGGTGCTACCCTCCTTAGGGAGTTGAATCTTAGCGGCATCGTTATTCTTGCAATACTCAAAGTGCTCATCCCTTTTCTGTTCGCTTGGAAAACCAGAGAGACAATTCAAGCAATAATGCTCTCTATGTCCATCCTTCGAGTTAACCTTGCTCAGTACACCGCTCAAGTTCTTAACAGCAATGTAGTGCTTCTTATCCCCCTCACACAGTAAAAACAAAACAACCGTCTCCTTACGATCAAGATGCTTCGACTTGCGACACATGTAGATACCTTCTCTCTCATCCTTTGTCAAAACATGCACAGTGACATCGGGGTTCCTCCTCTCGAAGAGATCTATCTTGTTTAGCGCCATTGGGAAAGTTAGACCATCCCAATTATACTTATCATGCTTCTTAAGGATCGAGATTCGTTCAGGGTGATTATCGATCTTATCATGATTGAGAGCAGCGATAACGGCCCATTTGAAGCATTCTTCATCCTCGTTATGTGGGTTAATCACGGATCGCTTACCACTGAAGTTCTCGGGCAGCGGCAAGTAAGAACTACCTCTGGTTAATTTCAGTTTATGAAAGTCCACATGCATATGCAAGATTTTATCGATTGTGAATCCGCTGGCAGGTAGAGCAGGGTTTTCAATCTGCTCGATTATCTTTTTACACATACGATCGAAAACATCAGAAATGTCATCGTGGGCGTGCAGTATCTCCATATAGCTATTGAAAGCTTTATCGACATGTACGCACGGGGCATCGGTCGAGCTGGTGTCCTCCCTTACCCACTTCACCCACAAGGTCGCCTGAGTCTTCAGCGACTTCTTCTGCCCGAGCACGTCACTCATCAACCTATTTACGACGTGCTCGACCTTTTCGAGAAAGACTCTGACATTCTTCCCACCATCCGAGTTTATTTTGAAACGTTTGTATGAACCTACAAAAGCTTCTTCAATGGGGGTATAGGGGTTTTCCTCCTCCTCCTCCTCCTCCTCCACCTCTTCCTCTTCCTCTTCCTCTCCACTGCCCTTTTCATACAAACCCGTGATCTTATCCTTCATGGTTTTGAAAGCTTTGCTCGCTTTCTCCTTAATAGCCCCAGGTACATGATTTATTAACCAGTCTCTCCATTCGATCAACTTGCTTTTCAAATCCATGTCTTGTTGGCTAGTGCCCGGTCTCGGTGCCGGTACGGGTCTGGTGGGTCTCGGCACGGGTACCGGTCTAACCGGTGCTGGTACGGGTCTGGTGGGTCTCGGCACGGGTACCGGTCTAACCGGTGCTGACACAGTAGTGGGTGTCAATAATTCGATCAGATCGGCCTTTCTGAGCCTTGAGTAGCCACGTAGGCCGCGTTCTCTAGCGAGAGCTCTTAATTCGGAAACTGTATTTCTCGAAGTCATGCCCGGTTGTTCACTACCGGATCTCGAGGGTCTCGGTGCCGGTACGGGTCTCGGCACGGGTACCGGTCTAACCGGTGCTGACACAGTAGTGGGTGTCAATAATTCGATCAGATCGGCCTTTCTGAGCCTTGAGTAGCCACGTAGGCCGCGTTCTCTAGCGAGAGCTCTTAATTCGGAAACTGTATTTCTCGAAGTCATGCTTGTGTATTATATACGATTTATGAAATCTTTAATCCATTTTTCTAAAAATCGTAAACCGTGTTGGAGGGTCGTGAGTGTCCTAGTTTGTGGGGCAACCACCATGCTAAATTGTAGTAAAACACGCTTTGTGATACATACATCGATACACCATGGGTACCCACCCATTGGCACCTCGAGGGTCGTGAATCACATTTGTTACCCGTCCGAGTAACAAAAAATGCCCTAACAATACGACCCCTCAAATATATTGTCTAATGACAAGATCTATTGATGCGCGACATATAGGGCATTTATCCCCCCTCTTCTCCAATTTATTTGCGCACGATAAACAGCAGCAAAAATGCCCTGTTCTACCATGAACAATGGTGGCGGTCTTTCGTTTAGAAAGACAAATGATACATCTATCATCTTCATCAATGTCATCGTCCGCGTCGTCCTCATCATCAACCTCAACCCGTGCTGGTACTGGTCTAATCGGTGCTGGTACCGGTCTTGGCACTGATACATTTGGTCTCGTCACGGGTCCAGAAAATTCGGTCACTTCGAGGTCCAGCATCCCTATGACGAGCGGTAAAGTAATATCAGGATATCTTTCGGGTACTGTTGATAACAGTAATTCGATAAGCTCAGCCCTTCTGAGCCGCGAGTATCCACGTAGGCCAAGGTACCTCGCTCTGGCTCTTAAATCAGGGACCGTGAAAAGATCAAAGTCATCAATATATTCTCTACTGTGTATCAAATCGAGAACGATTCCTGAAGACATGCTTGGCTATGATATACGATTTTGCAAATCTTTAAGATGTTTGCAAAATCGTAAACCGGGGTGGAGGATCGTGAGGGGCTTCGTTCTCAAGGCAACCCCCGGGAGGTTGCGCTGCTCCATGGCGGTAAAACGCGGTTTATGATACTGACATCGCTCCACCATGGATCGTTTCCCGGAGTGTAAATGTGGGTGGGTACTCCCCCAGGGAAAAAAATCAGGACCTCCGAGGTCGCGAGGATCGTGAGGGGCTTCGTTCGCAAGACAACCTCCGAGGTCGCGAGGATCGTGAGGGGCTTCGTTCGCAAGACAACCACCGGGGTGGAGGATCGTGAGGGGCTTCGTTCGCGAGGATCGTGAGGGTCGTGACCGCTCCACCATGGATAACCACCCACCAACATTTGTTACCCGTCTGAGTAACAAAAAAAATACCCAATCACTTGGATCTTTTGTCGTTATAACGTTTTTGGGCTTTTAGATATGCCTCCCTGTTTTTCGACCTCCACCTTGAACAGTATCCATACCATTCCTTCTTGGTATCCAGATCGATGGTGTAGGATGGGTCGAGATCATTCTTCTCAATCACCTCAACCAGTTTAGCCTTTCTCATACCCACGATATACTTAATTCCGCGGGATTTGGCAACCTCTCGCAACTCTCTCAGTTTCATCAATTTATAATCCGGTGTGGTATCCATGTCCGACATATTAATATAATATATGAAAAACTTTAAGCACTTTTATCGTACCACATCATAACAAAAAGGAGATAAATAAAGGTTTGCATAAATAAAACATGTCAAAACCTCAAGAGACTTACTATCAACCTCAAAATTTATGGAAAGGACAAAAGGCTGTTCAGAATTTAAGAGTATTCGGCTTCGGGCCAAAGGAGATTAAGAAGTGGCTATCAAAGCAAGCATTTTGGCAAGTACATTTACCCGCCCCAAAACATGTTGAAAGACCACATTATGAAGTTACCACCCCTAATGATTTACATCAATTCGATTTATTGTACATGCCCGGTGACATACTGTATGGTAATAAATATAAGTACATTTTGTCGGGAATCGATGCTGCTTCCAGATACAAGGTAGCCCGACCTTTGAGGACTAAGAAAGCCAAAGAGGTTGCCGCTATGATTGAGGACATCTACAAGGCAGGACCATTAACTTATCCGAAAACTTTCCAATGTGATAACGGTTCAGAATTCAAGGCAGATGTATCAAAGCTGTTGGAGAAGCATAAGGTTGAAATTAAAAGAGCGACTACAAAATATAAGCATACGCACACAGCTTTTGTTGAGGCGTTGAACAAGATACTTGCCGAAAATTTATTCAAAATACAAGATGCTCAAGAACTGAATGATTCGGAAAAGGTATCATCTACATGGGTTAAGCATCTGTATAAACTGATTGATAGGCTAAACGATACAAAGACGCAGATGATTGATATGAAGCCGAAAGATGCTATTATAATGAAAGAGGTGCCTCTGGTTAATCAAGAGAGCTATCCACCTGAAGTAGAATTACCTAAGGATGGCTTGTATAGATATCTACTACAACCTGGCGAAGAGCATGATGATGGGCGGAGACGGGCAACTGATAGAATATGGTCGAAAAACACATATAGATTGCGTGAGGTAATAGCGCAACCTGGTAACCGTGTAATGTACTATGTTCAAGACGGACCCGGACGGGCTTTTGTAAAAGAGGAATTGATGTTAATACCCGAAGATACAGAATTACCTCCTGATTATGTGCAAGGTTGGTGAAAAAGGGGGCGATATCTTTACCTGTTTCCGGTAAAGATGATGCCGGGGGTCGCGCGGGTCGGTCGGCAGATAGGGCCGCTATGGCTCAGTCTTGGGGGGGACGATCGCGCCGCATAATGTCACAAACCGCCTTAATATTAATTTTTATCGTACCACACGAAATATGCGAGCGGTGTACATGCGCACATCACTAACCTTGATTTACGGTCCTTCTGAGGCTTTGAACCTCGTCCATTAGACTTTTTTCAAACTGGCTGCGAGTTTCACTCTCCATCTTTCTGTCGGTTTTCGTCATCTTGTCCAGAGCTTCGTAGTATATACCGCTCAGGGTTTGAAATTCGATGTGACTAATGTCATCATTATTCAGAGCCCGCGAGACGGAGTTTTCAAACACGGCGATGGCGGATGTCGCAACATCATATAATTTCATGACCTTGTCAAGTTTGCTCCGATATCTTTTAATCAGAGCCATGACGGAGCCCGTGAAAATGGTTCCGGACAGTGCTACGGCTCCCAATCCCACGGAAGCGGGGATTCCGATGAGCGTGGCACCGGTTACCACCGAACCTATGCCCGAAGCGACGGTTAGGGCCGTGGCGCTGGCATTTAAAAGCACCAGTCTGTGCAGCGTCTTGTTATATTTCTCATATTTTGTATTGAACTTATCACGTAATTTTCTAAGCTCCCCAAGTTGAGAGTTCACGGTATTAGTATTAAACTTGTCCTGCTCGCTCGAATACTCGGGAGCCGTGGGTAGCTTCGGATAAATCTCTGCCATTAGTTATTACAAAGAAAAACTTTCCTCTAAATAACCTATATCCAGTTTATCCAGATCCTTGAGAGTTTCATGATAAGTATCACACAAACTCTGCTGCTGCTCTACAGATGTCCCGAGTGTTCCAGGGTAGCGTTTGATCGAACACATCGATGGCATTTTGTACAACGCGATACGCGGCTCTTAATTTGTCAAGTTTCTCCCGATATGTTCCGACATATTGGCTGGTAACCGCATAGGAAGCCGAGCCCAACAGACACATGCCAGAATTCTGCATGTAATTCCCACGGGGACCGCCTAAATTTCTAATAATGGTCGCCGCGGTCGCTATCGAGCCGGCAATGGCCGCGGTTCCGGATAATCCCTCCAGAACCGACCATATGATCAGAGACCTCCAGCGTTCCTTCTCGAGGTCTTGGAACTTGCCCCGCAATTTCACCAGCTCATCAAGTTGGGAATTGGATATATCCGTTTTAAACAATTCTTCTCTGGTACTAGAACTCTCTGCCATTTCTATTATATTAGGAAAAAACTATCCTTTAAATAAAATAATGGCGGACATTGATATTGATCCGTTTGGTGACCATGGTCAACCCGACGAGGGTACCGATGACTCCACACCTCTGGTACCGAGGGAGCGCACACGAGTACAGATACACACACCTGATGAGGAGACATCATTCGGTGGAGAAACCTCTCTGCGCTCCAGAGTTACCAGTGAGCTGGTTAAATCGCTCTATGAGAAGCTACTAACTATATATCCAAACGAGAACCCGAGCGTGATACATACCGATCTGTTTGAGTCTCGTGGCAAGGAATTATACTACAAGGGTGATAACAGACCTCTGACAAATGGTGGATCTCTAAGGACCGTCGGCACCATTGCGGATATACTGGGCAAGAAAAGGCTGCGCGGTTTGGGGTTCGATATACCGAAAGGTAGTATAACCCCCCGACAGGCCGCTAGGCTAAACAAAATAGAAGAGAGACTACCGTCACCGGATAAAATAGAGAATGCGACCGATATAGAATTAGAAACCATGTCTGGGGATGTTATGAACAGTGCGGAAGATTTAATTTCATTGGTCAAACAACAATCTGTAGACCATGAAGCAACCCAGACCGGTGATCTATTTGAATATCCTATGCGTGAATTGCTAGGATTGGATAGATCATTGAGAAACATAAGAGGAAGTCTTCAGGATGAAGTTGCAAAAAAGGTTCAGCTCGAACAGCATATTGACAGAGAAAAAAACAAGTTGGAAGAGATGGAAAACACACCAAATATGACCGAGGAACAACAAAATGAAGCGAAAGAAAGGTTGAAAGGTTTGCAAAATGAGTTGAAAGGCCGGCAAGAGATTATCGATATTCTCAAAGGTAAACTTAACAGTCAAATAAAAAGCATCAGGGAGACGATTACCAAAGTACTTGACAAAGAAACTACATTGGGTGAAAAGATACGAACGCTATTCCGTGAGCAGGGTATCACCATCGTCAGTGTACTAACGGCATTTGGTATGGTTATCGGCCTTCTAGTTGAAACTTTTACACCAGGGGGTGGGGGGTCATCCACCGGTAATACAAAAAATCATGAAAAAACCGAAGGTGGTGCGAGGGAATGGATAAAGAACAAGCTGAACGCGCTGGGATCTCTCCTGGGTAGATTAGCCGGTGCCGCAGCCGCATCACTGCCCGGTATAATTGGATCCATCGTATCGTGGATCCTAAATAGAGCAAAGGAAGCCGTCGGTTGGTTGAGTCAAAACCTGTGGGCTTTGATAGTCGGAATCGGAGGTCTGATATACACCTACATGGTTACAAAGCGTTAGTGGAATCTGGAATATATGTTACATGACACATGTAACATAATACCCGCGGCATGGTACTATTTTTCGAAATACCACACGGCGCATCCGACACCAATCATGCTTAGCGCGATAAATGCCAATTCCCGTTCATGCTGGCCGTTGCTGGGTGTATAAAAGTCGCTCAATACGGGCCTGCGCGGAATATCTGTGAGAGGTGACCCTCCAAATACTTTTTTATATTCCCGCATCGCGTCATCCAGCTCCGTGAATTTACCCTCGGCCTTCTTCTCAAGTCTGAGCTGCTTATTGATAAAGTCAACCCTCTCCTGTCTTTTACGTTGCCATATAACCTGAGCCTTCTGCAGTTGTTCTATGGCCAGATCATGCCGCTTCCGTTCCTTATCTATCCTATCCTTGGATAAACTTGAAAAGAGGTAGCTTGATCCGGTGAAAGCCAAAGCGTTCGCGAAGGCACCTCCCAACATCATTGCAATTGAAGCCATGTTTATATAATCCGGTATTATATAGTGGCGTTATTTTAATACGATAGCCTCGGAGTCTATGACATCAGAGTCGTCGTCTATGACCTCGGTATCGATGTATTCCACCTTGGGTAAAATCCTCTCAACTTTCTTGCGCTGGCATAAAACCCAGACCAACCATTCCAGTATTCGCAACATTATATATTTATAGTTTCAGGTATAATTTTTTGCTTAACTAGATATTCTCTTGTCATTTCACTTGCGGCGACTATGGCTACAAGCTTTCCGGTATCTTCCAGGTCAAACTTCTGAATTGAGGGTGGTGTCATTTTTAATACCTTTTTCCCGAGCATTGAATAGCCCACAGCGAAAACGCATACGACCGATGCTTTATAAATATTGACTATACTTTTCTTATCCATGCCTTATATTTACTTCAAGATTATAGTATCGCGATATTATCCCTTTATTCCATTTCAAGCTTACTTATTCTCATAGTTTTTTTATTACCTGAGTTACTTGGTGGGGTACCCTTCACCTTAATATTTTTGTCATTATTTTTATAGACCACCAACGCTCCAATTAGTAGCATAACTATCACACCACCACCCATTATTGTGTAGTTCACTCCACCGTGTTTGGGGCCATCTGTCACGGAATCCTCGATGACAATATCCTTAGGATCCTCCAACTGTGTCTGAGGTGCTGAGTGTGTCTGAGGTGCCGGCTGGGTTTGTGTCTGAGGTGCCGACTGTACCTCCGTCTGTGCCATGAGCCATTTTTTATATTCCTCCCTCTTTTTACGGTTGTATTCCGCCAACCTCTTACCAGATTCAACCTTTTTAGGGTTCTTCGTTGTCACCTGAATAGGGGTCTGTTCCTCTGACATCTTTATTATCTATATCTATATTATTATTTGCGTTTAAATTTCTTCCAGCGATATAATGCCTACCTGTAATTAGACCCACACTGATTGGTGATAGTAGTGATCCGAACTTATAATACAAATCGCACGTGAACCTTTGAAGGGCGGAGTTTAGGAATGGGTCATTCTCCAGGTCATCACTCAGAGCTTTTTGATTTTTTATGCCCAGAGCCGCACAGGCACCCAGAGAGTACATGTGGATTATTGACTCTCCAAGAGACTTTACCATTTGACCAGATAGTTTAGCCTCGTATATGGCGAAAAGTTTATCCACCTCACCATTCCCGAGCTTCCGGATCCCCTCCTCCGTATACATCTTCCCCAGATACAGCTTGCTATTTCCGGTCAGCACGCACTCGAGCAATTTCTGTCTCTTCCCATCATCCTGTTCATCCCGTTCATCGATAAAAATTAGGTTGTCAATTGCTGTTTCAGCCATTTTCAATAGCGATAGGTATTTTTTAATACAAAAAAGGCAAAAACTAACCAATACCAGCAATAGCACTACAGCTATCACCAGTAATATGAAATTTATATATTCTATCATGGTCCTATAGGAGTCTATAGGAGTATTATAGGAGAGTCTTATAGGAGTCTATAGGAGTCTATAGGAGTCTATAGGAGTCTATAGGAGTCTATAGGAGTCTATAGGAGTATTATAGGAGTATTATAGGAGAGTCTTATAGGAGTCTATAGATCTGTTAGATACTTTTGTTACAAGACTCTTGTAACAAAAAATGCCCATTCTAGCAAATCACGTGAGTTCGTGGAGATTCCATCCTCATGACTAAATGTGTATATTTGCCATCTTTCAGCCTTTCCTTGACCTTCTGGATCTCCGACGATTCAATGACATCATTCTCTTTGTGGATGGTTGCGAGATCATCCCTGTCCTTCGGATACCACACATATAACATTTTTGCCTGCCTTCGTAAGTTCTTCGGTATCGCGGTGTATGATTGTGTGAGTAGCCACATGGTGTGGTTTCGATGCCGACCGCTGATGGCCAGCTCCAGAAGCGGTTGCCTCTTTTTGTCCAGTTTCTCATCCGCGATGATGTCGTCGATCAGGAATAATGTTTTGTACCCGGCACAGAAATCCGTCATCTTTTGAATCCATTCGTACAACATGCCCATGGGCTCAATTAGAATCACATATCTGTCGTTCCAAAACCAGTTACTCCCCATATATGTCTTGTTCCATCTTAATGTTGGACATATAATCACAATGAAATCGAAGTGATCAAAGTATTCACTCTCCAGCAGTGTTACTACACGTTTGGATTTTCCGCAGCCCGTTGGACCGACGAATAGTGCCGTGTGAGGATCTTTCATGTAGTCCATCTTAATATAGTACATCCATAATTTCACCGTTTTGAATATTTAATTGAGCATCCATGATTAGATATATGTAGGCGTTTAAGGATCCCGCGGTTTCGGCCGTCTTTTCAACTTGCAGTGTGATCCCCTCGCTCGCATTTTCAATCCGTCGGCCGGTCCCGTGCAGTGAGTTTTCATCTATGGTTCTGAAATCCAGCCATAGAGCATATTTCGTGGTTAGGTAGTCCGCGACCTTCACATCATGTAGTTGCAGATGTTTCTGTATTTCACCGGCGTTGCTGTCCTTTTGCTTGCCCTCCGCGAAATACTTGCATATTTCACCATAATGCTCAAACGGTTGCATCCCCTGAGCGAAAAGTTGATTAGGCTTACCCTCAACTATGGCGGATACCTTTTTGATCTTGGGATTGTAGAACTTACCGGTATCTCGTTTGTAAGCTTTCTCTTCCTCAAACAGAACCAATATACCCTTCAGGGACTTGCACGGTGTATTGAATGACCAATTCCACGTTGTGTCTGACTTATCCACCCTAATTTGTCTATGTCTCAGAAATCTGTCATAGAGTACGGCCATGTTTTGGTATTCATTTGAAATGAATCTGGCGAGTGTGGGTTGTGTCACAATCTCATATTCGAGAGATATGTTGGAGATTTTGTATTTAGCATCCGGCGCGGGTGCCGATGTGGCACCGGAAGGTTTGGTTGGTGTTGATAATACTACCCTGTCATAATTGTTGAATGTTATCTCATAACACAGCCTATTACCTAATCCGGCCTGATAATAAGGAATCGTGCTATCTAACATTTCAAAATCTAGTGGTATGGTGAACTTGTTTTTGTATGCATCATAAATAGCTTTGTCCGCTACCTCCGATGCGTCTTTATCCGCGGCTCCAACTCTCAGTTTCATGCAATTTTCCGTGCACCCTTCATCAAAGATGATACCTTGTCTTATTGCATTTCTTTTTTCGGACTTGGTTAGCCATAAATCTCTGTAGCACCCGAAAAGATCAAAGTCATCAATGCTCAGAATCTCGGTACCCTCGAACTTGATAGCTAGCTTTTTAACAATTGCCCTCCCTATGTTAGAGACCAATGTTCTCTTCGTGTCGACTTTTGACTCGAGTTCAACGTCGAAACTTATTTTCGAAGTACCAGGAACAATGACATCATCGTTACCTAAATTAGGGAACCTAATCAGGAGTAACTGGTTCTGATCAATCTCACTTGGGTTGTGAGTGACAATTACTTTTTGATGCGTTCCTTTTACGCCATGTGCGATCCTAAGTGAACGCTCTGGGTTTAACTTTTTCCCGTATTCCATGCTATTCCATATTACTTTTATTTTATTTTACTTTAATTCGGTTAATGCTACGGTATCATCTGTACGCCGTATCTCTTATGTGAATGGTAACTGTTGTCTTCATACCACCCCATAACACCTTACCATCCTGACCTGTGACTCTCATGGTAAGTGATTGAAGTAAACCTTTCTTTAGTTTCTTATATTGCGGATTTTTCGGTTCAATATATGTAAAATCACCACCATACTCGGATATATGATATGTCATCAGGTTGTTGCTATATTCACCATCTTTAAGATTTAACGAGTTATCCAATTCATTAAGATTAAAATGTAGTTCCGTTACACCCTCCGTATTGAATATTTTACTCAACTTAGAGTTTCTAGCTAGTTGTGTTGATTTTACATCACCTCTCACGATTGAATTCAACTCCCTCCCTGTGTAGTGCTGACCCTGTTGTAACCTAACCGTGGTAACTCCATCGGCCAAGGGTATATCTATTTGAGCTGTAGCTACATATGTGACATTATCTGAAAACGTCTCCACGATCGCAACCTCCTTTGTACCATGTGAGTTGTCTATCGGTTGATACAAATAGATTTTCTTCTCGCTATTTACGTCCTTTATTGTGATATACATTATTATATTAGAGATTGTGAATATATTTAAATCAAAGAATGGATGACATTTTCAGATATAACCCGAATGCGGCATATAAGCCAAATGGGGGGCGGGATCTTCAAATATTGGGCGCCAGGGATCTGTACAAACAGGCCATTATTGTGTCCGAAAGCGGATCCTTCCCCGCTTCCTTTCCTAATATTTTTACCAATTATGAACTTAGTCATAACGCGCAACGTATGAGAATTTGGAATGAGCAACCTTTTAGATTATGGCAAACCCAGCTCAATTTCGCCACTTGGTGCGCTTCAAGTGCCTGCGGAGTCAGCTCCGAACACCTGAAGGATGGTAGATCCATGGTCAGGTCGATATATCGCTTCCATGTGTATTATCACATTAGGCGAATCATTAAGCGCTTGCAGATACCTCTGCCCTTTGAGGATAGTTTCAATCAATACGACAATCCTTATTCAAATGAGGAGTTTCTAAAAATCTGCAGCGATTATGGGGTTGATCCCAACCCCATGAAATACAGAGGTCAGTACTTTTTCAGCTCATATCAAAAAAGACGTAAAGAATATCCAACTCCGGGGTTGAGTTATTTCACTAACGACTCCATGACGCGGTGGATTGTGGAAAAATCCGATGGATTTACAAAAACGGGCCTTGTGAAGATCTCAAGCAGTGTTAGGGCCTATGCCTATCTTGTTCTTAGTTCTCAGGCCTCAGCACGCTCCTCCATCCTTGGTAATGATTCAAGTGCTCTGACCGCCCAAAGAGTTTTTATGAATAACCTTGAAGACATTGTTAACCGTAGGGTTGATATTCAGGAGGACATTAAACGTTATCAGGATACGTTAAACTACGCTTCAAGTAAGGTTGATTATTCGGTTGGACAAGGTATTTATATGTTACCTAGTGACATGAATCTCAGAATTAAGACGGGTGTGGTGGGTTACAACAACAAGATTTTGATATCGGGTGAAGATCTTACCATCGGTATCAATCGAAAGGTCAATGTTATTGAAAAAACAGCTGAATCACATAAGATAACTAAAAAGAAGCCTGTAACACCCGATCATCCTGATAAACACATTACCGTACACCACGTGGATACTACAGATAAACACATTACTGCACCTTACCACAAAGATACTCCTCCTCCTACACACGAAGATGAGAAGATCGCTCTTGTGATTGTTATGACAACGGGTTATTTCATATGGTATTTGTTTAGATAAAGATTGACGTCAATTAAATGTCAATCAAGCCAGAATAACAATAGAGAAACAATGCATTCCTTACATACCAAATATCCTTAGCAACGGCTACTTTCGTTTTAACTTTTTTCTTATGTAAACAACTTTCTGGTATGTAAAATATGTAAAATATGTAAAATCCTATTGTTATAAGCGCATAATTATGGAGGATGGTATTACCACACTGGCAAGAGAACATTATAGGCACATAACACTATAAATTATAAGGCACGACAGATGAGGGTGGGTAGGGACCCATGGGACGGGGAGGGGGCCCGGGGGACACGGCGGGGGTTGGGGTGGGGGTGTGGGTTTTGGACAGATATTATAGAGCATGCCCGCTTATTTGACGTAAAGTGGTAAAGTGCACATGGATTTTATGGACTCTTCTATCGTTGATTTGACGTGGATGATCTATAAATTGACGTGGAATGGTAAAGTGCTAACGGGGTCTGTCCTATAATTGGGATTTTCCTATCTCTTCTCAGTGACTTTAAGAGCTAAAAATAATTATCCCAGGAAATAAGTAAATTGTCGAAACTAACTTCTGTATTACACAACATGTTGGATGTAGCACTACAGAATAAAACATATATGCACCCTTTTGGTTGGTCACTGCCTATTCTGCAAAATGCGTTTGCTCAAATATTATTCAATTGATAACATAATAAATAAAGGACAAACAAAAATTTTATCACTTAAACCGTAGTCGTAATCATGATTAAGCTTTTGTACCAACATAATGTAAGTTGAACATTCCGGTACTTTACAATTTCTTTGGACTGGTTAAAAAATTTGGGCTTAAACTAGTTTTATCAATTCCTATCTAACTTATTTCAATCAGAAAAATTGCTTTTAATGGTTTTTGTACTTGTATCTGTGTTAAAACAGATATGCTGTAAAAAATGCCTTATCGGTGTCCCCGAAAATTCCTAAATTAAAAAACTTAGAACTACAATGATAGGTCAATGTATATTGGGCTCTCTTTCACGGATCTGGTCTAAAACTATACCGTATATAATTTTTGCACAAGTTATTGGGCTTTTACCATTAGAGTAAAGTATGCTTCTTTATACTACACACATAAAATGCCACTTTGACTAATTGGTTAGGAATTATTAATTTTTTCAAAAAATTCACAGACTTGTACTAATATTAAAATTCCTCAGATGATATATCCTATTAGTAAGCTATTAACATCTGCAGGAAGTTATTATCAGTCTACGTGTGCTCTGGGCCTATTTCGTGAAAATTAAAAATTAGTATAAAAAGGATTTTTCATATGAAAGTTAGATAGTGCATGCTTTTATTAGCTATATATTACAAGTGTTTAAGATAGCAAGAATAATAAAGCATTTTCTTCTTAACATAAAGCAATTGCAATCTCTAAGTTCTTGGTCAACAACAACAACTTTAAAAATAACCCACTCTGCATTGAAATTTCTAGCTAGCCAGCTAGCTAGCTACATATGTTCCAACATCTATAGCTACGCAACTGTAATTATATTTTTGACATAAAGACTTGATTTAATGTAATAACTTTACGTATCTTTCTTACACATTTAAAAGATTATTGCATCTCATTGTTGCAGCACACATGGTGAGTCACCATACCTGGTTACTTATTAGTCTTGCATGCTTTCGTTTGGTCCGAAAACTCTTGATTGCTTTCATTTGGTCCGAAAAGTCCTAATTGCTTTCGTTTGGTCTGAAATTCAAATTACACGGCATCGGTTACAAAAAAATTCAATGATTATTGAGAAATACATTTCGAATGCCGTAAATAAACAATCAGAATACCTTATTTCGGCCGGCAAGTTAATCACATTGCATGAAAATTCTTCGGATGTCAGTTGCTTTTTGCCGTATCCATCAACTCAGTCACACAAGAGAAAGGTCCGTAAAATAAAGGTCAACGGTTGCAGGGACTGCAGGATCACAGTATCCTATTATTTTTTACGATTCTTAGTAAAAATTATGTCAGTCGCGTGACGGCGCTGACGTACACTGGATTCGCCCCTGAACGGTTACCATAATAGTAGACCTGCAGCTTTAATATTTTTAAATCAAATTTATAGGTTAAAAAATTTAAAGGCACAATCTATGAAATCTGATCTATAAACAAACTACTAAATCTGCAAAAACAAAATCTTAAGATATATGCATCAGTTCATGTTAATGGTGGCAAGTCTTTCTGCAACTTCAAGCCAAAAAATCTTGTGGTTTACTGGTTGTAACGTATGAGAAGCACTTTTTCTTTAATCATTTACAATACGCCCTTTATTTTTCAAGGTAGGATCTCCATCAAATTTCTTCTTTTTTGACTCTAAAAAAATGTATATATAATTGATCAAATAAGCAATCCAAAAATAAGTTATAGTTCAAGGATTAATCAGTTACATGGGTGTAAAACAGACAAAAATCATTTGTCAACAACTACTATAATGGGTCCATTCAAAAATGCATATGTACTATAAATCATCAATCTTATACTCCATTTTATGCTTTGCTTTTGACGTACAGTACACCCCTGCCCGAAAAATCAACTAAATGATTATTAATTATAACACGTTACTTGAAAAAAGGACAATATGGGTAACTACGGCAGGTCTAAGGTGTTAAGGTTGAAATAATCACGCATTTTTAGCAAAAAAGATACATAAAAAAGCTGCAATAATATTTTAAAGCGTAAATGTGTAAGCCCTTCAAAGCCCCCTTTCCTCTTGTACACTTTGACACGCTTTTAGATTACCTCTCTGCCTCCTTTTTCTTTGAGCATGCTAGCTACATTACTTTTTGTAAACAACCCCATAAACCTATGTTGCTGCAGAGCTAAATGGACATTTGTCAAGGTGGGTGGGTGGTTTCGTGAAGAACGCCAGCAGGAGCAGCTTTAGAATTTGTACAGAAAAATTTTGGTTATCATATAAAAGCTGCAAACGCAGATAGTCACTTTTAAAAAAACAAAAATCTCCAAACATCATACAAAACTGCAAACGCAAATACGCACTTCTACTATACACAAAGAATGAGAATGTCCAAGTAGACCTGCGTAACCGTGTTGCAGTTTATATTTTATTAAATTTTTTTGTGTACATTTTCTGAAGTTTAGCCGAACGTTAATCAGTTAGGGACAACTGCAAATTAGACTATTCTGCCTAAATAGGCCATGATAGACAAATTAGGCGAAATTTTTCTCCTAACTAGGCTATCGACACTAAATTTGCTTATTACAGTCTTCTGGTTCGTGGTCGCACCAATCTTTAACGTCAAAAATGATCTAACAAACCTCCCTCGGATGGAGAAGTATTATTTTCGTAAATGTTATGGTGCGTTTTGAAGATATTGCTTTTAGTTTGTTATGCTGCTGATCCCGATGTGCACACCTTTTTTTTCCAGCGTGTTTTAAAAAACCGCCCAAATACACTATTTTGATTTAAAAGAAAGATGGAGGATGGTTAAGCTATGATGTCCTAGTAGCTATTAAAAATCTCCTAATTTAGCTACTAGCTTATTTAGGAGAAATAGTCTAATTTGTAGTTGTCCCTAACTGTTAATTGGACGTTTGGAAAAAATGCGAGTTCTCCCTCTTTCCCAAATCCAAACTTACACATTCTTTTTGCACAGCTGAAATTCAGGTGACTACTTTACAGGACTTTACAGAACTTCACTTAAAGAAAAACAGTTAAAATACTGCAGCTACTTACATTACATAGACATATAGCTAGCTACCTCCAGGGTGTAGGCTTTTTTTACCGGTCAGTTAGGGACAACTACAAATTACACTATTTCTCTTAAATAAGCTAGTAGCTAAATTAGGAGATTTTTAATAGCTTAACTTGGAGAGAATAGTCTATTTAGGAGATGGAAAATTTCAATGAACGATATCCTTGCAATCTTTGTTGGTCGTGCCATCATTTTTCCTGTACTACTTGCTGACTTAGTCATCTTTGCTTAGGTCAAATTTCATAGAGTTTGCATGGCGTATATAAAGTTATACATGTAAACGTGCCCACCAACCAAACTCGTTTCCAATCGTCTAGAACAAGGTCCGGGGAGAGATTTTCCAAATAGCTTATTTTGTCTATGATAGCGTAATTAGGACATCATAGCCTAACCAAGAGCCATCTTTCTTTTAAATCAAAAAAGTGTATTTAGGCGGTTTTAGGCGGTAAAACACGCTGGAAAAAAACGTTGTGCTTATCGGGATCAGCAGCATAACAAACTAAAAGCAATATTTTCAAAACGCACCATAACATTTACGAAAATAATACTTCTCCATCCGAAGGAGGGTTGTTTTTAACGTTAAAGATCAGTGCGACCACGAACCAGAAGACTGTAATAACCAAATTTAGTGTCGATAGCCTAGTTAGGAGAAAAATTTCGCCTAATTTGTCTATCATGGCCTATTTAGGCAGAATAGTCTAATTTGCAGTTGTCCCTAACTGGCAGTGTTCAAAATGATGAGATCAGCATGGAAATTGATCTATAGCTAGAAAAAAAATTAAAAACGAAAATATAAATCAGCCATCGTCATCCGATCCTGACGATGCAACTCCCCATAATGCAACGCGACTTATTAAACGATTCTGACTCACTAAAGCAGTCACACTTTTTTCCCTTTCGGTATCACAACTGGATGACTAAACAAGCAAAAATTTGAACCTGTGATTGGGTGAGTTAAAAATTACATCAAAACCATTACTGTGTTTGCTACTGTTTTTTAAATCAGCTACCAATGCTCAGTGTACGAAATATCTCGATTATCATTGGTATTCTTAATAATTTTAATAATAGATTTTTACCACGAGTAAACAGACACGCTGCCGAGTGGGGTATTGTCTTACCAATAGCAAATGGATACGCAGCCGAGTGGGGGTATTGTCTTACTGAGAGTTGATAAATCTGAGAACAAGAACGATTATTATTAAAGGGATTGATCCTCGTGTGTTAACTTTTGAATTTAATCCGTTCTTTGAAATCACAAAATGCGTTTGTTGATGTTCACAAAGTTTCCCCCTTTAGAATAACCAATTTTATTTTAACCAATCAGGTATAATAATAATTAAGTTAAAAAAAGAAATTAATGCTTAAACTATTCAAATTGAATGCAGCATGAAGTTGACCTCAAATAAAATTAGAACTAAAGTTAAAGAAAAATCATCCGGTTTGATCACATATTTGGATCATTTCAAGATAGCGGAGGATTAAAAATTCGTTGTCAGTACGTTAACTTGAAAACATCCTGAAATGTTTCCCTAACATATGCTAGGGTTCAATAAAGTATGCTAAGACGTGACATTCAAGATTTGGGAATATCGACAGCAAAACCACCAAAAAAGCGGGACGAGATTTAGACACAACATTAAGCATACAATAGATAATAAGTGAACGCCATTCCCTGATCCTCAGCTGTACAATTCCACAAACTTACTCACTATGAAACATGGGTTTATTTCTAACAACATTTTTAAAATCTCTATAGACATTGACAATGGTTCCTTTCGACTTGGGACATCGTTCCCTTTAACCTATCCAATGTTGCCATTTTATCACGAAAGTGAAGTTTGTTTCAAACAGCGCTGGGATTTCAGATTATAGTAACTGTTTACTACAAGTCAAACAAATATAGGCCTTTCCATCTTTGTCTGAAACAAAATGTACAAGCCTGGTTGTATGGATATTGTATTATCGGAAAAGGCTACTAGCTGCAGCTACATCTCCTATAGTAACGACGATGGCATGCAAAGCATATTTAACCTGTCAATGTTTTGGTTATTCGTTTTGTTTAGAAATGCTTGCTGCCTTTTTTTGGTGTAGCGATAATCATTATTAATCACGAAGTCGCTTTAAATGTTTCGAATGTTTGGATTTTATCTTTTCTTCGCTGCAACGTTGCTTTATGCGCTTGGGTATCTATTTTGTTTTGATATTTATCTTGTTTTCGTTTTAAAATACTTTAAGCTTGATAGTTATAATTATAGAAAATAAAATAAAATAAATATTTCTAATTATGAAATTACGATCTTGGATTCTCTAAGCCTTGGTGAATTTTGTGGTAAGAGAGGTCTGAAATGTGTTCATCAAAATATTCGTGGGTTACTTTCGAACTTTGCCCACTTGGAAGCGTTAGTACACAAGCATGATTCGAAAATTGACATTATAACCTTGTCTGAAACACATATTTTGAACGAGGATTTTAGTGACAATGATGCTCTTTATGAACTGTCTGGTTACACTTTGGTTAAAAGAAACAGAACATCTGGAAAAGGAGGAGGCGTGGCTGTTTATGTCGAAAACAATATTAATTTTAAGCAAAGGCTGGATTTAGAAAATTCAACTTTAGAGTCTCTGTGGCTTGAAATTTTTATTAAAAAATCGAAATCAATTTTAGTAGGGTGTTTCTATCGCCCTCCAGAGGGTTCAAAGTATTACCATCTAAATATAACGAAACATTTGACGATCATTTATATTGTATCAATCAAGAAAATAAGGAAACTATACTCATGGGAGATTTCAATGTGGACTATAATGTTACAAACGTCAATAAAGATTTTAAATCTACAATTAATGTGCATGGTTTTAAACAACTTATCAATAAACCCACGAGAACGTCTTCTACGTCATCAACGACAATTGATTTATTTTTCACTAATTGTCCCGACAATGTTCACTGCACTGACGTATTCCCTACTTCGCTGAGCGATCACGATATGGTTGGTGGAATACGTAGGATACACAACATCAAGCATCCTATGCGAACTCTGAAGTGCCGTAATTACACTAACTACGTTCCTGAAAATCTTTTTAATGACGTCTCCGAAATAGACTGGCGCCCTGTATACGACGCCAGTGATGTAAATTCTGCAGTTACGTATTTTAACTCGAAGCTAAGAGATTCTTTTGATAAACACGCCCCGTTAATTGAAAAAAGAGTTAAATCACGACCTTGTAAATGGCTAACTTCAAAAATAAAATCTCAAATGAACAACCGTAACAAACTTCATCGCAAGGCTCGCAAATCAGGTAAAAGGGAAGATGCAGAGAAATATAAAAAGATTAGAAATAGTTGCAATAATAACATAGTGAAAGCAAAGGCTAACCACCAGCGTGATCTTATTATCGAAAATCTGTCAAATCCAAGAAAGTTTTGGAATGCAATAAAATCAGTATTCCCAACCAAACCGAAAAAAGTGTGTCAAATGTCAAAAGATAGTGAAAGCAGAATTAAAGTAAGCAACTTCAGCAAATTTTTTAGTACAGCTGTTCACTCTCTTAAATCCAAGTCAATTCAACTTATGAATTTTACATGGAGATACGTACCACCTTTTTCTTTACGAACAAATAAAATTTTCATGACAGGTTATATTTCTAAGATTTTTGTAGAGAAAGAACTCCAATCACTCAAACGAAATAAAGCAACCGGTATAGACGAGTTACCACCCGGAATGTTAA
This sequence comes from Hydractinia symbiolongicarpus, assembly GCF_029227915.1. Classification (NCBI taxonomy): domain Eukaryota; kingdom Metazoa; phylum Cnidaria; class Hydrozoa; order Anthoathecata; family Hydractiniidae; genus Hydractinia; species Hydractinia symbiolongicarpus. The sequence goes on along the minus strand of NC_079882.1, from coordinate 3,434,008 downwards.
AAGACTGTGCTATTTTAATTTCAAAACCTCTTAGTCACATAATAAACCTTTCGATAAACACCTCAACTGTACCATCAGCCTGGAAAGTTGCGAAGGTTGCACCTATATTTAAATCTGGGGATTCTTCTCTTCCCGAAAACTATCGCCCGATTTCAATTTTACCGGTGCTATCTAAAATTCTTGAGAAAGCTATTCATAACGAACTCATGAACTATCTCGAGAAAGAGAAATTACTGAACGACTGTCAATATGGTTTTCGAAGTAAACGCTCCACGAAACTTGCTTCTACTTTATTTTGCGACAGTATTTGTCGCGAAATAGATGGCGGTAAGTTAGTTGGAGCAGTTTATATAGATTTATCGAAAGCTTTTGATACGATCGGACACTCATTATTATTAAACAAGCTACGCACGTACGAAATTAAAGGCAAGGAGCTAGCATGGTTTACCGACTACTTATTTAATCGAAGTCAGTTAGTAGACATTAACAATATTGGATCTAGCTACGAGCCAATTTACTGCGGTGTTCCACAAGGTTCCATTTTGGCACCACTGCTTTTTATAATTTTTTATGATGATTTTGTAGACCATATCTCAAATTCTAAAGTTATAATGTACGCAGATGACACCGTCATATACGTTGCTCATAAAAATGTTACTAGAATCGAACAACTTCTCAATCAAGACCTTGAGAGACTATCAGTATATTTCCGTGAAAATGAGTTAATTATAAATTTTAAAAAAGGGAAAACAGAAGTCATGTTGTTCGGAACGGCCAAACGCTTGAAAGCACATGACAAGGCTCTACAAGTTGTATATCAAGAAAATCCGATAAATTTCGTTTCTCAGTATAAGTATCTGGGAACAGTAATCGACAGCAAGTTAATGCTTAATGACAACTTCGACCGATCATATAAAAGCGCCAGCAGCCGTTTACGCCTATTACAAAGATTACGACCGTGCCTTACCGCTGAAGCCGCACACAATGTTTTCTCGATGATGATTGTACCTTTAATTACTTATAGTAGTGCATTGAGAATACCTATCACAAATACATAGCTCAACAAATTAAAATCGCTTGAGAACCGTGCTAGATCGATTGTCCGGAGTGATAATATTCCATCCATCACAGGACTCGTCAACCGTAATATTTGTGTACTCGTTAAAAAGAGTCTACTAAATGATCTAACATCTGAAGATTTTGACAATTATTTTGTCAGCCAACAACATGACAATAACACACGAAATAACGGCTGCATTGTCAGGTTACCTCGGGTCAAACTAGAAATCGCCCGGCAGAGTTTCTATTTTGCAGGGGGTAAACTGTATAATTCACTGCCACTTGAAATTCGAAAAATCGATAAAATGTCTCTTTTTATGAAGGCGCTCAGAGGGTACTTCTCTTAATAGACGATACCAGCTATTGGGCGATGTGCACTCTCAGCGGCTATCTTAGTCACTGTGCCGTCCAGTCTGCTTCAAGTTTAGCTAAGTGGGATTAATATTTTGAACGATGCCTATGTCTTATTTAGCTCCCACATGAAGTCACTTCACACCTTGTATGCATACTGTTGCATTTCTAGTTGATCAATTTTTGTTTGTTTTTATCGTTTTTACTATTTTTACTGTTTTTACTGATTTTTACTATTTTTATTCTCAGACATATGCAAAGTGCATCGTTTATTAGACGGAGAGGAATGTTATTATTTTTAAATTTGTTTTGCTTAACTGAAAATAACCTTTCTGATGGTTAATCGACTTGTAAGAAGGGTGGGAGTTGTTGCACATGTTATAAACGTTACGGCACACGAATATTACGTAACAAAAATAAATACGAAGATGTTGTTTGAAAACATTGGTGTTGAGCTCTGTTATGTCAAATAATTTTTTTTTAAGTTTCTGCCATGGTAATTTAGGAAACTTACCCAATTTGGTCCCAGGTGGTCCCTAGTTACCCACGCGTTGAAAAATAACTGACGTCACCACCTCGTTTCCAAGTTATTTAGACTCAAAGTTTTAAGTGCATTGCAATGGCTTCACTAATCTTAATATACTTTCCTTTGTCTTCAACATTATTTTAACATCAAAGCTTTGCAATTTACAGAACAAATTTATAGGTGATGTTTTATAGAATTTATCAAAGGAAATTGTGAAAAATATATTTCACTTTGCAGAAATCACACACAGACACACGGAAGCTCTATATTATTATAAGAGACTAGTCGTTAGCCCGTGGAAAAATCCACGGGTTAGCCCGTCCTTTAATATTACCAGACGCAACAAAGTGGAAAAAAATACATCATATTTGATATTCGTGTTTCCGTAGCGCGTCTTTCTAACTGAGCGGGGGTTCCGCGCAGAGATAGACAAAATACGGCTCATATTTAAGAGAAGAAGAAGATGAACCTTTTTTTGATTGAAATATATGGCAGTATAATTGAAGTAAATGGTTTTGAATTTTAAACTTTATAAAAAATTGGTTCTGATGTCAAAAATTTTCTTTCGCAACGTTACCCCTAAAATTTCATACCAGAGAGACTGATTTTTGCTGGTTATCAAGCCTTGCTGAAATGTAGAGATTTTTAGGACAATGAAAAACCAAGTCTGACTTGGTTAAATTGGTTGGGTCGAAAATCGAAAGTTTTGTGGTCTAGCTCATGGTCATTTTCGAACAAACGTGTAACAGTAAGCATTCTTGTAGACATGATACTGATATTCTAAAAAATAAAGCACTCTACATTTTATTACATAAGATTTTTGGATACCACTGTAGCGGCCCGCCATCTTGGATAATCTATCGAGTGGACATAAAACTCGTATATTTATCAACTTCGCAAATCATTTACAACAAAAATCAGACAATCCTTCTCCGTCTATTCTTCGTCGTAAAAGCAATTCGCAAGTCTACGTGACGTCACCTGACACTGGCCTATAATACTCTGTCGAGTTGGCTAAGTGTGAATATAAAAGCTGAAGAACAGAGTGTGTCATGTAAGTCATTGTACCATAGGAACCACTTGGCGGGCTATCATAAAAATATCTGCAGATTCCACAGCTTGCTCCACATTTAGATGACTCCTTTACATTATCATTTTCATTTCCTGCACAGCATAAATTGGAATCGCCATTTTCTGATTTCTATAACACAATATATTTCTTTGACAAAAACAAAAAATAATATCGAGATAAAAAAAGAACTAACAAAAATATTGACCTGTTGTGTTAAAAATATACGGTTAATGTTTGTAACAATTTCATCTAACTTCAACATCCTGTTGACCGAATATTAAGCATCCCTCTCAAGTATGAGTGACAAAATCATCGTGGCTTCCACAACTAATTGTCGATATTCTGGATATAATATTTTATTCAACTCTTCTTCTACCTTTAACGCAAATTTCACCTCTCCTGACGTGTTCTAAGGTAAAAAGAAAGCGCATTTTGTTTAGTTTACCCTTTAAATAAACTGATAAAACGCACAACTGAGATTTATTTACAAGAAATGGTATTTTGAGAACCTGTTGTGTAAGCTTATGCTCCATTATAAACCCATAATCACTGACAGTCATCCCGTGAGATCGCTCCAATACATGCCACATTTTCGTGTAAAAATCACGAGAAATTCGATTCAGAGCTCCGTCCAAACATCTTCGCTGTAACCACTGGCCAATTTTACGAGTGCTGGATGTTGGAGACAGCAAAACATCATCAGAATCTGATACTGATGATGTTTTTCCCGCTTTAAATGTACTGTCGCCGCTTGAATGCTTGCGTTCCAACATATTCAACACCACGCTTATTTTCTACGATAGACATGAAAGAGTTGCGATCGGTTTCCATCAACATGAGTTTGTTGAGCAACTGTTGCACAACAGTCGCAGTTACGACGGTAATGGAAACACATGTTGCACTACAAGGCGACGCAAGAGATGTTGCACAACTAATGTTGTATAGACAGAATGGAACATAAGAAGAGTTGCACAACAATTAAGATTTTAATGGGAACCGACATTTAAAAAAAAAACACATAAATTAATAAGATGAGGTTACAACTCCGAACATAAAAGGACGAATCTCATTAATCTCACATACTGTCCCTATACAACATACAAATGCTTTGAACTCTCAATTTTTGAGAGTTGAGAGTAAAAATAGTTTTTTTTAACAAAACGACGTTTATTGTCGGTTCACAATTATTACTCGAACACTTTCCTGAAATATAACTTATTTTGTTCAACATTAAATTCTTTTCCACTCAAAATAAAATAAAGCAGTGATTTAATCTGGAATGGACTCACGTTCATTAGATCATCCGCAGCATCTTCTCCTAACATAATTTCAAGAAACACACACTGCAATCTTGGACTGCTATAATTATGTTAAGAAGGGCGGTATTTCAAAACCACAAGCAATTGAGAAAGAATTTTTTTGTGTAACTAACAAGCACTCTAAATTTTTCAGAATTAACTTATTGATGTGTACAGCGGACTTAGGTTATTTGGTCAAATATAATATACGCTTGGAATTCCTTATTTTTTGCACCTTAGCTGTTCGTGCAGCTGAATGTTGATAACGCGGACACTGTGGAAGGTGCAGCTAGTATATTTTCGACGTTTTTTACTAGACCTACACCCCTGCCAAAGTAAACTTTTCGCTGCGTACCAATTTGAGAAAAAGCCACAAAACGGTCTTTTTAGTTATTTTTAGTTATTTAGCACTCAAATTAAATATTTTACCACAAGAAACTCAACTGTGAGACCGGAAACACGTGCGTACTCAGCTGCTAGAACCTCCATAATTAAACCAACACGTATTTGCAACATCTCATTAAACAACCCAAGGTCGATTTTTACAAACATGGTTAAGTATGTTAAGATCTCCTGATAAGTTAAAAAAAATCTGTTCAAAATATACATAGTAAAGTTGATCGAAGCATCCTCTATCTTAAAAAGAGGAGCTAAACTATTACTTGCATAGTTGTATTTACCTGCGTTAACACTGTGGTGCTGCTATCCTGACCACAACAACGGAATATTAACTCTTTTAACTCAGAGGGAGGTAGAGGTCTACAAAAAAAAAAACAAGGAAACTAGCAAGGCCTCGTAATAGCAAAAAATCACATCACCTTAAAATATCTTTACAACTTTTTCAATCATTAAATATGTCATCGCTTCATAAGAGGTCACAACAACCCTAGTTGAAACATGTTAAGGAGACAATGTGAAAAATTTCAAAGTTCAAATGACTTAGGTGCTAGTTGTCCCCGACGTCAGCTACACCTACATAGCTAAATCTCCTGATTTTTGGCCTTATGTACACTCCTTTGTAATGGGGACAGGTTATAAAGTGCGATCTAGTAAATTTTAAACGCAGTTTAGCTGGTCTGCATGTCTGGCAAATTTTGCAACCTACCGAATGCGTAGTGTTTGATAGATGGGTTTTTTTGTCAATTTAAAAAAAAATTCGAAGGGGAAGCATTTAGAAATCTTTAGAAAAAATACCAGACTTGAATATTAAAACAGGAAGATCGACAAAGGAAGCCAATAATCTTGAATTAGGGAAAACAGGACCATGAACAAAGAAATAAAAGTGGAGGGGCGCATGTTATCGGGACCCGCCATTGTTGAATTCGACACACCAGCAAAAACATTTGATAATTCACCTGCCAGAATGTCAAAAATGTTTTGTTTATGTAACTTTAAATTCTCTGTCCCTCCCAGAATTCACAGTTTCAAAAATATTTAGAAAAATGTAAAATTATTGACAGCATTTGCTACCTCCGAGATATAAGCACAACCTTCTAGAGTCAAAATAAATTCTTGCGATAACAAACTCCTTAACAAATTAAGAAAAGTCGCACATATTTTAGAATTAAACAGGCTTATATTTTTTGTACGGTCTTTGTAACCATTGTCTGGATAAAGATTTCGCATAAAGAGACGCGACTTGATATATTAAGCGGATGATAGAGGGGATAAAATAAAAAACAATTCCTCATTCTCGTCATTATATTAGGTGCAACTACATGCGTCTTTACGAGTTAACAGAAATATTCTCAGTAACAAGAACGTAAACATTAAAAATCGTGAAATACTGATCAACAACAACAAAAAAGGTATACATGTTTAATTGCTGTGTGCGTGTTCTGTACACTGCATCAAAATAAATTATCTATACATTATCATCAATATTTTATTTACAAATATTCTTGGAGTTTGCAATTTTTACTAAAAATTCACCACAACATAATGATGCACAAATTCGCAACTGCTTCAATCTGTTCGTACCAGGTTCTTCGTCGTTGTTACTTAGTTTTAGCTGTAGGTATTATTTTTTGTGACCTTGTCTTTATTCTTTTTTTTAAAATACAACCTGCACTTCTTTATGAACGCGTCAAATGCATGAACAAAAAGAAATATAACCTCAACACATGTCACAACAGAAAATCCTGACCATAAGCCGAGCTGACCTCCGATATCAGAAAGTAAATTCTCAATTTTATAAGGCACATTTTCTTCTACAACGAACAATTCAAATTTGTTAAAGTTCATATTTATGCTCAACGTATCCGCTTTCTGAAATACCTGTTTTGAGTAACGGCTTCCAGTGATGTCAAGTGTAAAAGACATATGTTCACATGGTAACCTGCAGTCTTTAGCGCATGTCATGGATTTATTAGTCACAGCTTTTTGAATCTCAGTTGCGCATTGAGTCTCGTGCGAGCTATTACAAATATTTAAGCTGGAAAGAGAAGGGACGGTATAACTTGTACAATTACACTGTTTTATCATTTCTTTTGACGCACAAACTTTAAAGCACAACTCAGTAGAATATTTATCAACATCGCGTATGCCATTCGGAAATTCACCTAGATTCATGCTATAATGAGGTATACAGCTTAAGTTGTTAAATGGATCGACTCTTCGCGTTTGCGTTTGGTGAATTATAGCAGAGTACACGGAACCAGGAGAAATATTATATCCCTCTGACTCTAAGTCAATGTATCTACCTTTTTCTCCCACGTGGAGGATTAATCCAGCAGATTCCGTGTTGCTAAGAAATTCATCTTCCTGCAAATTTATCTTCAGAGAAAGTCCTTCATAGGCACCGGCTTTAGTTACTTGTCGTGATATATTACCAGTGTTGAAAGAAAAACAATTCCCATGTCGCCAGTGCCAAAAGTGACGCCAGAATTTTCTTTTGTTGCAATTGTAAGTTTTTTTCCATTTGCATTTTATTACCATATCATCAAAAGCGTGGCCATATTTGGATATTCCTTCGCCTTCAGATAAAGCAAGAATAGCCATTTCCTTATGAAAGGTATCATCCCTTGTGCTAGTAGCTAAGAACTCCGAGTCCGTCTCCATTTCAGTCTCAGAAGAATCGTATTCAGAAGAAGAAGTTTCGTTAGCATCAAAGGATATATTATAATACATTGAAAACTTGACCATATTTGAATTGCAAATGGTGACGACTGGAAAGGTGAGATTCTCAAATTGTTTCATTGTTAAAGTTTGACTGACTGGCTTGTTTAAGTACGTAGTAACAAGAGGAATGACTTGAAACAATAAACCAATCTGACATCCAATAATGACAAAAATCCAAATAGTCTTGATTGAAAGCGCACCTGTTAGCACTATATTGGAGAAGCCATGAGCAGTGGTGGTTTCAGCAAATTCGGTAAAAATCGACTTTCTAGTTACATCATCTTCACTTTTTGTAGGTGAAGAATTCGTCCCTTTAATGTTTTTATTGTTCTGCTCCATTGAGCCATCAATAGGTGCTACTTTCACAATGTTGAAGTTTGTTTTTACTTTTCGTTTTAACATTCAAGATAATGTACTCAAAATATTATATTTTTGATGGTTTCTATGGCGTACGATGAAAACTATCCAAGAGTTACAAAACATTTCAGTTAACAGCATTCGAACTTTTATAAATATTTAAACACAGGAACGTATTCATGTTGCAAATGAAAAATATATAAATCAATCACTTCATTTTTTCTGAAGAAGTATGTCTAACATTTATTTTATCGTTTAATTTATATATTTAAATATTTATATCTGTGATTTGCTAGAGAAAAAATATAGGTTACGGTTGAGGAACTTGAGAAGGCCTGAGGACACTTGAGTGGTGACACATCCAGCAGAATTAACACTCCTCGTCTACAATATATCTGAAATATATTCCAGCCGGCATTTTAATATTATAATTAATTATTACTATTATTAATTAAGAGGTCTGAAATGTGTTCATCAAAATATTCGTGGGTTACTTTCGAACTTTGCCCACTTGGAAGCGTTAGTACACAAGCATGATTCGAAAATTGACATTATAACCTTGTCTGAAACACATATTTTGAACGAGGATTTTAGTGACAATGATGCTCTTTATGAACTGTCTGGTTACACTTTGGTTAAAAGAAACAGAACATCTGGAAAAGGAGGAGGCGTGGCTGTTTATGTCGAAAACAATATTAATTTTAAGCAAAGGCTGGATTTAGAAAATTCAACTTTAGAGTCTCTGTGGCTTGAAATTTTTATTAAAAAATCGAAATCAATTTTAGTAGGGTGTTTCTATCGCCCTCCAGAGGGTTCAAAGTATTACCATCTAAATATAACGAAACATTTGACGATCATTTATATTGTATCAATCAAGAAAATAAGGAAACTATACTCATGGGAGATTTCAATGTGGACTATAATGTTACAAACGTCAATAAAGATTTTAAATCTACAATTAATGTGCATGGTTTTAAACAACTTATCAATAAACCCACGAGAACGTCTTCTACGTCATCAACGACAATTGATTTATTTTTCACTAATTGTCCCGACAATGTTCACTGCACTGACGTATTCCCTACTTCGCTGAGCGATCACGATATGGTTGGTGGAATACGTAGGATACACAACATCAAGCATCCTATGCGAACTCTGAAGTGCCGTAATTACACTAACTACGTTCCTGAAAATCTTTTTAATGACGTCTCCGAAATAGACTGGCGCCCTGTATACGACGCCAGTGATGTAAATTCTGCAGTTACGTATTTTAACTCGAAGCTAAGAGATTCTTTTGATAAACACGCCCCGTTAATTGAAAAAAGAGTTAAATCACGACCTTGTAAATGGCTAACTTCAAAAATAAAATCTCAAATGAACAACCGTAACAAACTTCATCGCAAGGCTCGCAAATCAGGTAAAAGGGAAGATGCAGAGAAATATAAAAAGATTAGAAATAGTTGCAATAATAACATAGTGAAAGCAAAGGCTAACCACCAGCGTGATCTTATTATCGAAAATCTGTCAAATCCAAGAAAGTTTTGGAATGCAATAAAATCAGTATTCCCAACCAAACCGAAAAAAGTGTGTCAAATGTCAAAAGATAGTGAAAGCAGAATTAAAGTAAGCAACTTCAGCAAATTTTTTAGTACAGCTGTTCACTCTCTTAAATCCAAGTCAATTCAACTTATGAATTTTACATGGAGATACGTACCACCTTTTTCTTTACGAACAAATAAAATTTTCATGACAGGTTATATTTCTAAGATTTTTGTAGAGAAAGAACTCCAATCACTCAAACGAAATAAAGCAACCGGTATAGACGAGTTACCACCCGGAATGTTAAAAGACTGTGCTATTTTAATTTCAAAACCTCTTAGTCACATAATAAACCTTTCGATAAACACCTCAACTGTACCATCAGCCTGGAAAGTTGCGAAGGTTGCACCTATATTTAAATCTGGGGATTCTTCTCTTCCCGAAAACTATCGCCCGATTTCAATTTTACCGGTGCTATCTAAAATTCTTGAGAAAGCTATTCATAACGAACTCATGAACTATCTCGAGAAAGAGAAATTACTGAACGACTGTCAATATGGTTTTCGAAGTAAACGCTCCACGAAACTTGCTTCTACTTTATTTTGCGACAGTATTTGTCGCGAAATAGATGGCGGTAAGTTAGTTGGAGCAGTTTATATAGATTTATCGAAAGCTTTTGATACGATCGGACACTCATTATTATTAAACAAGCTACGCACGTACGAAATTAAAGGCAAGGAGCTAGCATGGTTTACCGACTACTTATTTAATCGAAGTCAGTTAGTAGACATTAACAATATTCGATCTAGCTACGAGCCAATTTACTGCGGTGTTCCACAAGGTTCCATTTTGGCACCACTGCTTTTTATAATTTTTTATGATGATTTTGTAGACCATATCTCAAATTCTAAAGTTATAATGTACGCAGATGACACCGTCATATACGTTGCTCATAAAAATGTTACTAGAATCGAACAACTTCTCAATCAAGACCTTGAGAGACTATCAGTATATTTCCGTGAAAATGAGTTAATTATAAATTTTAAAAAAGGGAAAACAGAAGTCATGTTGTTCGGAACGGCCAAACGCTTGAAAGCACATGACAAGGCTCTACAAGTTGTATATCAAGAAAATCCGATAAATTTCGTTTCTCAGTATAAGTATCTGGGAACAGTAATCGACAGCAAGTTAATGCTTAATGACAACTTCGACCGATCATATAAAAGCGCCAGCAGCCGTTTACGCCTATTACAAAGATTACGACCGTGCCTTACCGCTGAAGCCGCACACAATGTTTTCTCGATGATGATTGTACCTTTAATTACTTATAGTAGTGCATTGAGAATACCTATCACAAATACATAGCTCAACAAATTAAAATCGCTTGAGAACCGTGCTAGATCGATTGTCCGGAGTGATAATATTCCATCCATCACAGGACTCGTCAACCGTAATATTTGTGTACTCGTTAAAAAGAGTCTACTAAATGATCTAACATCTGAAGATTTTGACAATTATTTTGTCAGCCAACAACATGACAATAACACACGAAATAACGGCTGCATTGTCAGGTTACCTCGGGTCAAACTAGAAATCGCCCGGCAGAGTTTCTATTTTGCAGGGGGTAAACTGTATAATTCACTGCCACTTGAAATTCGAAAAATCGATAAAATGTCTCTTTTTATGAAGGCGCTCAGAGGGTACTTCTCTTAATAGACGATACCAGCTATTGGGCGATGTGCACTCTCAGCGGCTATCTTAGTCACTGTGCCGTCCAGTCTGCTTCAAGTTTAGCTAAGTGGGATTAATGTTTTGAACGATGCCTATGTCTTATTTAGCTCCCACATGAAGTCACTTCACACCTTGTATGCATACTGTTGCATTTCTAGTTGATCAATTTTTGTTTGTTTTTATCGTTTTTACTATTTTTACTGTTTTTACTGATTTTTACTATTTTTATTCTCAGACATATGCAAAGTGCATCGTTTATTAGACGGAGAGGAATGTTATTATTTTTAAATTTGTTTTGCTTAACTGAAAATAACCTTTCTGATGGTTAATCGACTTGTAAGAAGGGTGGGAGTTGTTGCACATGTTATAAACGTTACGGCACACGAATATTACGTAACAAAAATAAATACGAAGATGTTGTTTGAAAACATTGGTGTTGAGCTCTGTTATGTCAAATAATTTTTTTTTAAGTTTCTGCCATGGTAATTTAGGAAACTTACCCAATTTGGTCCCAGGTGGTCCCTAGTTACCCACGCGTTGAAAAATAACTGACGTCACCACCTCGTTTCCAAGTTATTTAGACTCAAAGTTTTAAGTGCATTGCAATGGCTTCACTAATCTTAATATACTTTCCTTTGTCTTCAACATTATTTTAACATCAAAGCTTTGCAATTTACAGAACAAATTTATAGGTGATGTTTTATAGAATTTATCAAAGGAAATTGTGAAAAATATATTTCACTTTGCAGAAATCACACACAGACACACGGAAGCTCTATATTATTATAAGAGACTAGTCGTTAGCCCGTGGAAAAATCCACGGGTTAGCCCGTCCTTTAATATTACCAGACGCAACAAAGTGGAAAAAAATACATCATATTTGATATTCGTGTTTCCGTAGCGCGTCTTTCTAACTGAGCGGGGGTTCCGCGCAGAGATAGACAAAATACGGCTCATATTTAAGAGAAGAAGAAGATGAACCTTTTTTTGATTGAAATATATGGCAGTATAATTGAAGTAAATGGTTTTGAATTTTAAACTTTATAAAAAATTGGTTCTGATGTCAAAAATTTTCTTTCGCAACGTTACCCCTAAAATTTCATACCAGAGAGACTGATTTTTGCTGGTTATCAAGCCTTGCTGAAATGTAGAGATTTTTAGGACAATGAAAAACCAAGTCTGACTTGGTTAAATTGGTTGGGTCGAAAATCGAAAGTTTTGTGGTCTAGCTCATGGTCATTTTCGAACAAACGTGTAACAGTAAGCATTCTTGTAGACATGATACTGATATTCTAAAAAATAAAGCACTCTACATTTTATTACATAAGATTTTTGGATACCACTGTAGCGGCCCGCCATCTTGGATAATCTATCGAGTGGACATAAAACTCGTATATTTATCAACTTCGCAAATCATTTACAACAAAAATCAGACAATCCTTCTCCGTCTATTCTTCGTCGTAAAAGCAATTCGCAAGTCTACGTGACGTCACCTGACACTGGCCTATAATACTCTGTCGAGTTGGCTAAGTGTGAATATAAAAGCTGAAGAACAGAGTGTGTCATGTAAGTCATTGTACCATAGGAACCACTTGGCGGGCTATCATAAAAATATCTGCAGATTCCACAGCTTGCTCCACATTTAGATGACTCCTTTACATTATCATTTTCATTTCCTGCACAGCATAAATTGGAATCGCCATTTTCTGATTTCTATAACACAATATATTTCTTTGACAAAAACAAAAAATAATATCGAGATAAAAAAAGAACTAACAAAAATATTGACCTGTTGTGTTAAAAATATACGGTTAATGTTTGTAACAATTTCATCTAACTTCAACATCCTGTTGACCGAATATTAAGCATCCCTCTCAAGTATGAGTGACAAAATCATCGTGGCTTCCACAACTAATTGTCGATATTCTGGATATAATATTTTATTCAACTCTTCTTCTACCTTTAACGCAAATTTCACCTCTCCTGACGTGTTCTAAGGTAAAAAGAAAGCGCATTTTGTTTAGTTTACCCTTTAAATAAACTGATAAAACGCACAACTGAGATTTATTTACAAGAAATGGTATTTTGAGAACCTGTTGTGTAAGCTTATGCTCCATTATAAACCCATAATCACTGACAGTCATCCCGTGAGATCGCTCCAATACATGCCACATTTTCGTGTAAAAATCACGAGAAATTCGATTCAGAGCTCCGTCCAAACATCTTCGCTGTAACCACTGGCCAATTTTACGAGTGCTGGATGTTGGAGACAGCAAAACATCATCAGAATCTGATACTGATGATGTTTTTCCCGCTTTAAATGTACTGTCGCCGCTTGAATGCTTGCGTTCCAACATATTCAACACCACGCTTATTTTCTACGATAGACATGAAAGAGTTGCGATCGGTTTCCATCAACATGAGTTTGTTGAGCAACTGTTGCACAACAGTCGCAGTTACGACGGTAATGGAAACACATGTTGCACTACAAGGCGACGCAAGAGATGTTGCACAACTAATGTTGTATAGACAGAATGGAACATAAGAAGAGTTGCACAACAATTAAGATTTTAATGGGAACCGACATTTAAAAAAAAAACACATAAATTAATAAGATGAGGTTACAACTCCGAACATAAAAGGACGAATCTCATTAATCTCACATACTGTCCCTATACAACATACAAATGCTTTGAACTCTCAATTTTTGAGAGTTGAGAGTAAAAATAGTTTTTTTTAACAAAACGACGTTTATTGTCGGTTCACAATTATTACTCGAACACTTTCCTGAAATATAACTTATTTTGTTCAACATTAAATTCTTTTCCACTCAAAATAAAATAAAGCAGTGATTTAATCTGGAATGGACTCACGTTCATTAGATCATCCGCAGCATCTTCTCCTAACATAATTTCAAGAAACACACACTGCAATCTTGGACTGCTATAATTATGTTAAGAAGGGCGGTATTTCAAAACCACAAGCAATTGAGAAAGAATTTTTTTGTGTAACTAACAAGCACTCTAAATTTTTCAGAATTAACTTATTGATGTGTACAGCGGACTTAGGTTATTTGGTCAAATATAATATACGCTTGGAATTCCTTATTTTTTGCACCTTAGCTGTTCGTGCAGCTGAATGTTGATAACGCGGACACTGTGGAAGGTGCAGCTAGTATATTTTCGACGTTTTTTACTAGACCTACACCCCTGCCAAAGTAAACTTTTCGCTGCGTACCAATTTGAGAAAAAGCCACAAAACGGTCTTTTTAGTTATTTTTAGTTATTTAGCACTCAAATTAAATATTTTACCACAAGAAACTCAACTGTGAGACCGGAAACACGTGCGTACTCAGCTGCTAGAACCTCCATAATTAAACCAACACGTATTTGCAACATCTCATTAAACAACCCAAGGTCGATTTTTACAAACATGGTTAAGTATGTTAAGATCTCCTGATAAGTTAAAAAAAATCTGTTCAAAATATACATAGTAAAGTTGATCGAAGCATCCTCTATCTTAAAAAGAGGAGCTAAACTATTACTTGCATAGTTGTATTTACCTGCGTTAACACTGTGGTGCTGCTATCCTGACCACAACAACGGAATATTAACTCTTTTAACTCAGAGGGAGGTAGAGGTCTACAAAAAAAAAAACAAGGAAACTAGCAAGGCCTCGTAATAGCAAAAAATCACATCACCTTAAAATATCTTTACAACTTTTTCAATCATTAAATATGTCATCGCTTCATAAGAGGTCACAACAACCCTAGTTGAAACATGTTAAGGAGACAATGTGAAAAATTTCAAAGTTCAAATGACTTAGGTGCTAGTTGTCCCCGACGTCAGCTACACCTACATAGCTAAATCTCCTGATTTTTGGCCTTATGTACACTCCTTTGTAATGGGGACAGGTTATAAAGTGCGATCTAGTAAATTTTAAACGCAGTTTAGCTGGTCTGCATGTCTGGCAAATTTTGCAACCTACCGAATGCGTAGTGTTTGATAGATGGGTTTTTTTGTCAATTTAAAAAAAAATTCGAAGGGGAAGCATTTAGAAATCTTTAGAAAAAATACCAGACTTGAATATTAAAACAGGAAGATCGACAAAGGAAGCCAATAATCTTGAATTAGGGAAAACAGGACCATGAACAAAGAAATAAAAGTGGAGGGGCGCATGTTATCGGGACCCGCCATTGTTGAATTCGACACACCAGCAAAAACATTTGATAATTCACCTGCCAGAATGTCAAAAATGTTTTGTTTATGTAACTTTAAATTCTCTGTCCCTCCCAGAATTCACAGTTTCAAAAATATTTAGAAAAATGTAAAATTATTGACAGCATTTGCTACCTCCGAGATATAAGCACAACCTTCTAGAGTCAAAATAAATTCTTGCGATAACAAACTCCTTAACAAATTAAGAAAAGTCGCACATATTTTAGAATTAAACAGGCTTATATTTTTTGTACGGTCTTTGTAACCATTGTCTGGATAAAGATTTCGCATAAAGAGACGCGACTTGATATATTAAGCGGATGATAGAGGGGATAAAATAAAAAACAATTCCTCATTCTCGTCATTATATTAGGTGCAACTACATGCGTCTTTACGAGTTAACAGAAATATTCTCAGTAACAAGAACGTAAACATTAAAAATCGTGAAATACTGATCAACAACAACAAAAAAGGTATACATGTTTAATTGCTGTGTGCGTGTTCTGTACACTGCATCAAAATAAATTATCTATACATTATCATCAATATTTTATTTACAAATATTCTTGGAGTTTGCAATTTTTACTAAAAATTCACCACAACATGATGATGCACAAATTCGCAACTGCTTCAATCTGTTCGTACCAGGTTCTTCGTCGTTGTTACTTAGTTTTAGCTGTAGGTATTATTTTTTGTGACCTTGTCTTTATTCTTTTTTTTAAAGTACAACCTGCACTTCTTTATGAACGCGTCAAATGCATGAACAAAAAGAAATATAACCTCAACACATGTCACAACAGAAAATCCTGACCATAAGCCGAGCTGACCTCCGATATCAGAAAGTAAATTCTCAATTTTATAAGGCACATTTTCTTCTACAACGAACAATTCAAATTTGTTAAAGTTCATATTTATGCTCAACGTATCCGCTTTCTGAAATACCTGTTTTGAGTAACGGCTTCCAGTGATGTCAAGTGTAAAAGACATATGTTCACATGGTAACCTGCAGTCTTTAGCGCATGTCATGGATTTATTAGTCACAGCTTTTTGAATCTCAGTTGCGCATTGAGTCTCGTGCGAGCTATTACAAATATTTAAGCTGGAAAGAGAAGGGACGGTATAACTTGTACAATTACACTGTTTTATCATTTCTTTTGACGCACAAACTTTAAAGCACAACTCAGTAGAATATTTATCAACATCGCGTATGCCATTCGGAAATTCACCTAGATTCATGCTATAATGAGGTATACAGCTTAAGTTGTTAAATGGATCGACTCTTCGCGTTTGCGTTTGGTGAATTATAGCAGAGTACACGGAACCAGGAGAAATATTATATCCCTCTGACTCTAAGTCAATGTATCTACCTTTTTCTCCCACGTGGAGGATTAATCCAGCAGATTCCGTGTTGCTAAGAAATTCATCTTCCTGCAAATTTATCTTCAGAGAAAGTCCTTCATAGGCACCGGCTTTAGTTACTTGTCGTGATATATTACCAGTGTTGAAAGAAAAACAATTCCCATGTCGCCAGTGCCAAAAGTGACGCCAGAATTTTCTTTTGTTGCAATTGTAAGTTTTTTTCCATTTGCATTTTATTACCATATCATCAAAAGCGTGGCCATATTTGGATATTCCTTCGCCTTCAGATAAAGCAAGAATAGCCATTTCCTTATGAAAGGTATCATCCCTTGTGCTAGTAGCTAAGAACTCCGAGTCCGTCTCCATTTCAGTCTCAGAAGAATCGTATTCAGAAGAAGAAGTTTCGTTAGCATCAAAGGATATATTATAATACATTGAAAACTTGACCATATTTGAATTGCAAATGGTGACGACTGGAAAGGTGAGATTCTCAAATTGTTTCATTGTTAAAGTTTGACTGACTGGCTTGTTTAAGTACGTAGTAACAAGAGGAATGACTTGAAACAATAAACCAATCTGACATCCAATAATGACAAAAATCCAAATAGTCTTGATTGAAAGCGCACCTGTTAGCACTATATTGGAGAAGCCATGAGCAGTGGTGGTTTCAGCAAATTCGGTAAAAATCGACTTTCTAGTTACATCATCTTCACTTTTTGTAGGTGAAGAATTCGTCCCTTTAATGTTTTTATTGTTCTGCTCCATTGAGCCATCAATAGGTGCTACTTTCACAATGTTGAAGTTTGTTTTTACTTTTCGTTTTAACATTCAAGATAATGTACTCAAAATATTATATTTTTGATGGTTTCTATGGCGTACGATGAAAACTATCCAAGAGTTACAAAACATTTCAGTTAACAGCATTCGAACTTTTATAAATATTTAAACACAGGAACGTATTCATGTTGCAAATGAAAAATATATAAATCAATCACTTCATTTTTTCTGAAGAAGTATGTCTAACATTTATTTTATCGTTTAATTTATATATTTAAATATTTATATCTGTGATTTGCTAGAGAAAAAATATAGGTTACGGTTGAGGAACTTGAGAAGGCCTGAGGACACTTGAGTGGTGACACATCCAGCAGAATTAACACTCCTCGTCTACAATATATCTGAAATATATTCCAGCCGGCATTTTAATATTATAATTAATTATTACTATTATTAATTAAGAGGTCTGAAATGTGTTCATCAAAATATTCGTGGGTTACTTTCGAACTTTGCCCACTTGGAAGCGTTAGTACACAAGCATGATTCGAAAATTGACATTATAACCTTGTCTGAAACACATATTTTGAACGAGGATTTTAGTGACAATGATGCTCTTTATGAACTGTCTGGTTACACTTTGGTTAAAAGAAACAGAACATCTGGAAAAGGAGGAGGCGTGGCTGTTTATGTCGAAAACAATATTAATTTTAAGCAAAGGCTGGATTTAGAAAATTCAACTTTAGAGTCTCTGTGGCTTGAAATTTTTATTAAAAAATCGAAATCAATTTTAGTAGGGTGTTTCTATCGCCCTCCAGAGGGTTCAAAGTATTACCATCTAAATATAACGAAACATTTGACGATCATTTATATTGTATCAATCAAGAAAATAAGGAAACTATACTCATGGGAGATTTCAATGTGGACTATAATGTTACAAACGTCAATAAAGATTTTAAATCTACAATTAATGTGCATGGTTTTAAACAACTTATCAATAAACCCACGAGAACGTCTTCTACGTCATCAACGACAATTGATTTATTTTTCACTAATTGTCCCGACAATGTTCACTGCACTGACGTATTCCCTACTTCGCTGAGCGATCACGATATGGTTGGTGGAATACGTAGGATACACAACATCAAGCATCCTATGCGAACTCTGAAGTGCCGTAATTACACTAACTACGTTCCTGAAAATCTTTTTAATGACGTCTCTGAAATTGACTGGCGCCCTGTATACGACGCCAGTGATGTAAATTCTGCAGTTACGTATTTTAACTTTAAGCTAAGAGATTCTTTTGATAAACACGCCCCGTTAATCGAAAAAAGAGTTAAATCACGACCTTGTAAATGGCTAACTTCAAAAATAAAATCTCAAATGAACAACCGTGACAAACTTCATCGCAAGGCTCGCAAATCAGGTAAAAGGGAAGATGCAGAGAAATATAAAAAGATTAGAAATAGTTGCAATAATAACATAGTGAAAGCAAAGGCTAACCACCAGCGTGATCTTATTATCGAAAATCTGTCAAATCCAAGAAAGTTTTGGAATGCAATAAAATCAGTATTCCCAACCAAACCGAAAAAAGTGTGTCAAATGTCAAAAGATAGTGAAAGCAGAATTAAAGTAAGCAACTTCAGCAAATTTTTTTGTACAGCTGTTCACTCTCTTAAATCCAAGTCAATTCAACTTATGAATTTTACATGGAGATACGTACCACCTTTTTCTTTACGAACAAATAAAATTTTCATGACAGGTTATATTTCTAAGATTTTTGTAGAGAAAGAACTCCAATCACTCAAACGAAATAAAGCAACCGGTATAGACGAGTTACCACCCGGAATGTTAAAAGACTGTGCTATTTTAATTTCAAAACCTCTTAGTCACATAATAAACCTTTCGATAAACACCTCAACTGTACCATCAGCCTGGAAAGTTGCGAAGGTTGCACCTATATTTAAATCTGGGGATTCTTCTCTTCCCGAAAACTATCGCCCGATTTCAATTTTACCGGTGCTATCTAAAATTCTTGAGAAAGCTATTCATAACGAACTCATGAACTATCTCGAGAAAGAGAAATTACTGAACGACTGTCAATATGGTTTTCGAAGTAAACGCTCCACGAAACTTGCTTCTACTTTATTTTGCGACAGTATTTGTCGCGAAATAGATGGCGGTAAGTTAGTTGGAGCAGTTTATATAGATTTATCAAAAGCTTTTGATACGATCGGACACTCATTATTATTAAACAAGCTACGCACGTACGAAATTAAAGGCAAGGAGCTAGCATGGTTTACCGACTACTTATTTAATCGAAGTCAGTTAGTAGACATTAACAATATTCGATCTAGCTACGAGCCAATTTACTGCGGTGTTCCACAAGGTTCCATTTTGGCACCACTGCTTTTTATAATTTTTTATGATGATTTTGTAGACCATATCTCAAATTCTAAAGTTATAATGTACGCAGATGACACCGTCATATACGTTGCTCATAAAGATGTTACTAGAATCGAACAACTTCTCAATCAAGACCTTGAGAGACTATCAGTATATTTCCGTGAAAATGAGTTAATTATAAATTTAAAAAAAGGGAAAACAGAAGTCATGTTGTTCGGAACGGTCAAACGCTTGAAAGCACATGACAAGGCTCTACAAGTTGTATATCAAGAAAATCCGATAAATTTCGTTTGTCAGTATAAGTATCTGGGAACAGTAATCGACAGCAAGTTAATGCTTAATGACAACTTCGACCGATCATATAAAAGCGCCAGCAGCCGTTTACGGCTACTACAAAGATTACGACCGTGCCTTACCGCTGAAGCCGCACACAATGTTTTCTCGATGATGATTGTACCTTTAATTACTTATAGTAGTGCATTGAGAATACCTATCACAAATACATAGCTCAACAAATTAAAATCGCTTGAGAACCGTGCTAGATCGATTGTCCGGAGTGATAATATTCCATCCATCACAGGACTCGTCAACCGTAATATTTGTGTACTCGTTAAAAAGAGTCTACTAAATGATCTAACATCTGAAGATTTTGACAATTATTTTGTCAGCCAACATCATGACAATAACACACGAAATAACGGCTGCATTGTCAGGTTACCTCGGGTCAAACTAGAAATCGCCCGGCAGAGTTTCTATTTTGCAGGGGGTAAACTGTATAATTCACTGCCACTTGAAATTCGAAAAATCGATAAAATGTCTCTTTTTATGAAGGCGCTCAGAGGGTACTTCTCTTAATAGACGATACCAGCTATTGGGCGATGTGCACTCTCAGCGGCTATCTTAGTCACTGTGCCGTCCAGTCTGCTTCAAGTTTAGCTAAGTGGGATTAATGTTTTGAACGATGCCTATGTCTTATTTAGCTCCCACATGAAGTCACTTCACACCTTGTATGCATACTGTTGCATTTCTAGTTGATCAATTTTTGTTTGTTTTTATCGTTTTTACTATTTTTACTGTTTTTACTGATTTTTACTATTTTTATTCTCAGACATATGCAAAGTGCATCGTTTATTAGGAGGAGAGGAATGTTATTATTTTTAAATTCGTTTTGCTTAACTGAAAATAACCTTTCTGATGGTTAATCGACTTGTAAGAAGGGTGGGAGTTGTTGCACATGTTATAAACGTTACGGCACACGAATATTACGTAACAAAAATAAATACGAAGATGTTGTTTGAAAACATTGGTGTTGAGCTCTGTTATGTCAAATAATTTTTTTTTAAGTTTCTGCCATGGTAATTTAGGAAACTTACCCAATTTGGTCCCAGGTGGTCCCTAGTTACCCACGCGTTGAAAAATAACTGACGTCACCACCTCGTTTCCAAGTTATTTAGACTCAAAGTTTTAAGTGCATTGCAATGGCTTCACTAATCTTAATATACTTTTCTTTGTCTTCAACATTATTTTAACATCAAAGCTTTGCAATTTACAGAACAAATTTATAGGTGATGTTTTATAGAATTTATCAAAGGAAATTGTGAAAAATATATTTCACTTTGCAAAAATCACACACAGACACACGGAAGCTCTATATTATTATAAGAGACTAGTCGTTAGCCCGTGGAAAAATCCACGGGTTAGCCCGTCCTTTAATATTACCAGACGCAACAAAGTGGAAAAAAATACATCATATTTGATATTCGTGTTTCTGTAGCGCGTCTTTCTAACTGAGCGGGGGTTCCGCGCAGAGATAGACAAAATACGGCTCATATTTAAGAGAAGAAGAAGATGAACCTTTTTTTGATTGAAATATATGGCAGTATAATTGAAGTAAATGGTTTTGAATTTTAAACTTTATAAAAAATTGGTTCTGATGTCAAAAATTTTCTTTCGCAACGTTACCCCTAAAATTTCATACCAGAGAGACTGATTTTTGCTGGTTATCAAGCCTTGCTGAAATGTAGAGATTTTTAGGACAAACCAAGTCTGACTTGGTTAAATTGGTTGGGTCGAAAATCGAAAGTTTTGTGGTCTAGCTCATGGTCATTTTCGAACAAACGTGTAACAGTAAGCATTCTTGTAGACATGATACTGATATTCTAAAAAATAAAGCACTCTACATTTTATTACATAAGATTTTTGGATACCACTGTGGCGGCCCGCCATCTTGGATAATCTATCGAGTGGACATAAAACTCGTATATTTATCAACTTCGCAAATCATTTACAACAAAAATCAGACAATCCTTCTCCGTCTATTCTTCGTCGTAAAAGCAATTCGCAAGTGTACGTGACGTCAGCTGACACTGGTCTATAATACTCTGTCGAGTTGGCTAAGTGTGAATATAAAAGCTGAAGAACAGAGTGTGTCATGTAAGTCATTGTACCATAGGAACCACTTGGCGGGCTATCGTAAAAATATCTGCAGATTCCACAGCTTGCTCCACATTTAGATGACTCCTTTACATTATCATTTTCATTTCCTGCACAACATAAATTGGAATCGCCATTTTCTGATTTCTATAACACAATATATTTTTTTTTAACATAAACAAAAACAAAAATAATATCGAGATAAAAGGTCTAACAAAAACATTATTGACCTGTTGTGTTAAAAATATACGGTTGGCGTTTGTAACAATTTCATCTAACTTCAACATCCTGTTAACAGAATATTTAGTATCCCTCTCAAGTATGAGTGACAAAACCATCATGGCTTCCACAACTAATTGTCGATATTCTGGATATAATATTTTATTTAACTCTTCTTCTACCTTTAACGCAAATTTCACCTCTCCTGACGTGTTCTAAGGTAAAAAGAAAGCGCATTTTGTTTAGTTGACCCTTTAAATAAACTGATAAAACGCACAACTGGGATTTATTTATAAGAAATGATATTTTAAGAACCTCTTGTGTAAGTTTATGCTCCAGTATAAACCCATAACCACTGACAGTCATCCCGTGAGATCGTTCCAATACATGCCAAATTTTTGTGTAAAAATCACGAGGAACTCGATTCAAAGCTCCATCCAAACATCTTCGCCGTAACCACTGGCCAATTTTACGAGCGCTGGATGTTGGAGACAACAAAACATCATCAGAATCTGATACTGATGATGTCTTTCTCGCTTTAGACGCACTGTCGTCATTTGAATGCTTGTGTTCCAACATATTTAACGCCACGCTTATTTTCTATGATAGATATAAAAGAGTTGCGAACGCTTTCCATCAACATGCTTGCTAAGCAACTGTTGCACAACAATTATGGACTTTAACGGGAATTTTAACAAAAGACATAAATTAATAAGATGAGGTTACAACCACGAACATAAAATGCTTCAAAAGAAGGACGAATCTCATTGATTTCACAAGCCTATACTATCCCTATACAACATACAAACGCTTTGAACTCTCAATTTTTGCCACGGTCACTCACAACGATTTGATTTGACCTTCATCGGCGTGTTGTGGATTGTTTCGTAATTCAGATATTGCAGAAACTACCATTAGTACATCAACGTTATTTACCCAGGCTATCATGTCTAGCAAAGATAAGCTTTTCCACCCTAACAGATAGAGTATTGGCTTCGAGAAAAAAGGCATTTGCACAAATATTAAGTTCCGGCTTGCAAGTAGTTTAGAAAAATGTTAACTACTTACTCTGACAGCTTTCTTTAGTCTGTTGATACTTCGTTTGGCTTCCAAACCTACCACTACAGGCTGATCTCCAACTAGAGCATACCGTATTTGTGGAAATTTTTCAAATGTTAACATTTTGTCAATTAACAATTAAACAAAACTATCAGTAATCACGTGCAAAGTATGAAATGTTTTCGTTAGAACAAAATCTATCCACTATTCTATGTTCATTCAAGGAGTTTAAATCTGTTTAAAATAAATGATAAAGAAACTAAAATTATATGCGCAAAATTAGAATTTAATTTCATAGAAACAAAACGACGTTTGTATTTCTAATCCATCCATGATAAAAATCGGGTCATAATTATTACTCAAACACTTTTCTAAAATATAACTTACCTTGTTCAACTTTAAATTCTTTTCCACTCAAAATAAAATAAAGCAGTGATTTCATCTGGAATGGACTCATGTTCATTAGATCATCCGCAGCATCTTCTCCTAACATAATTTAAAGAAAGATGTGACGTACGGAGTGTGGTTTCTATACGGAGTAATACTCCGTATAGCTGCTATACAGAGTTTGGTTTAGCTATACGGAGTCTGCCAACAAATGTTCTTAAAGTGAAATATTGCAATATTATGTGACTGTTTAAAGCTATTTCCAAAAAAATAAAAAATAATCACTATAAAGAACAAGTTAAAAAGACAAGTACATCATTTTCTACTTTTTTATCCATCATAAAAACATAAGAAGTATATTGCTATACGGAGTCAGTGGAAACATTAGTTTGATTGCAGAAAACGGATTATGGCATACAGATTGTGAGATACCGAGATTACATCATGCAGAATTTGCTATGCGGAGTATGCAGAATGTGCTATACGGTGTATGCCATACGGAGTGTGACATGCTTCATATACGAAGTATGTTATACGGAGTGTGACATGCTTAATATACAAGTGTGACATGCTTAATATACGGAGTGTAAAATGCTTAATATACGGAGTGTGACATGCTTAATATACGGAGTGTGACATGCTTAATATACGGAGTGTGACATGCTTAATATACAAGTGTGACATGCTTAATATACGGAGTGTAACATGCAGAGTGTAACATGCGGAGTATACGGAGTAGTGTGACATGCTTAGTATATGGAGTAGTGTGACATGCTTAGTATATGGAGTGTGACAGGCTTAGTGTACATGTTCAGTAGGAACGAATTCGATGTTTTGTTAACGAGTTAAGGTATACAATGGCTGGTATAAAAGTACACAATTTTAAAGTTGCATAATAAAATGTCATTGATTGTATGGTTAGTTTTATTGCATATAGAAACATAAAAAACAAAGTTCTAAAGCTAAGAATGAATATAATGGAAGCCATAAAAATAAACTTCATACAAAACGCAAATATTAAGTCTCCCCATTTTTTAAAATTTATCTTAGCCCTAACGATTTTCTACACTGAAATAGCCCAGTGAAAATTTTAATAAGAACGCTTAGTTTAGACTTCGACGCTCATGCTTCATTCGCTGATGTCTAGCGAAACTAGTGTCGGCATTATACTCTCACAGCTGTCTGCCCGCTTGCAGCTTTTTGTACTTGACATTTCCGTCTATACGAGTAAACATGTCGCTATACAAAGTTATACTCCGTATAAGCATGCCTATACGGAGCCGTACTCCGTATAGCTGCACACTCCGAATGGAGCAAACACACGCTCCTTTACTGTTATAATTATTGTAAGAAGGGCGGAAATTTAAAACCACAAGCAATTGGGAAAGGCTTTTCTGTGTAACTAAAATTTTAAGAATTAACTTGCCAACGTTCACAACGGACATAGGTTATTTGGTCAGATCTACAATCTTAAAGAGTACGTACACCAGTACGCTTGGCTTTCCTGATGTTTTGGACACTGTGGAAAGTGCAGCTAGCGTATTTTTGATGTTCGTTACTCAACCTACAACCCTGCCAAAGTAAAACTTTCGCAGCCTACCATTTCCAGAAGAGGCCGCAAAACGGTCTTTTTAGTTTAAATAATAATGTAGCACTGATCAAATATTTTACCACAACAAACTTACCTGTGAGACCGGAAACACGTGCGTACTCAGCCGCTAGAACCTCCATAATTAAACCAACACGTATTTGCAACATCTCATTAAATAACCCAGGGTCGATTTTTACAAACATAGCTAAGTATGTTAAGATTTCCTGAAAAGTTGAAAAAAATCTGTTTAAAATATACATAGTCAAGTTGATCGAAGCATCCTCCATCTTTAAAAGAGGAGCTAAACTATTACTTGCGTAGTTGTATTTACCTGTGTTAACACTGCGGTGCTGCTATCCTGACCACAACAACGATATATTAACTCTTTTAACTCAGAGGGAGGTAGAGGTCTGCGAAAGAAAAAACAAACAAGGAAACTAGCAAGGCCTCATAATAGCAAAAAAAATCACATCACTTCAAAATATTTTTACAACTTATTTAATCAAAAATCACTTTATCAGAGGTCACAACAATCTTAGTTAAAACATGTCAAGGAGACAATGTAAAAAAAAATTCAAAGTTCAAAGGACTTAGGTGCTAATTGTCCCTGGCGTCAGCTACACCTGCATAGCTAAATATCTTGATTTTTGGCCTTTATGTACACCTCTTGTAATGAGGTTGGTTTTAAAGGGCGGACTAGCAGATTTTACACTTAGTTTAGCTGGTCTGTATGTCTGGCATATTTTTCAACCAACCGACAGTCTTTCTGTCAATTCAACAAAAAAATCCGAAATACAGAAACATTTAGAAAAAAATACCTAAAGTGAATTTTTAAAACAGGACGATCGACAAAGAAATAAAAGTGAAGTGGCGCATGTTATCAGCGTAGAAGTACCGCCACAGTTGGATTCGACACACCAGCAAAAACATTTGATAATTCACCTGCCAGAATGTCAAAAATGTTTTCGTTATGTAACTATTACGCGTTGACAAAAATATTTAAAAAATGTAAAATTATGGACAGCATTTTCTACCTTCGGGGTACAAACTTCTATAAATTCAAGATAATTTTGATAACAAACTCTTTAAAAAATTAGGAAAAGTCGAACATTTTTTAGAAGTAAACATGTTTATATTCTTTGTACGGCATTTGTAATCATCGTCCGGCCGAGAATTTCGCATAAAGAGACGCCACTTGATAATCAACCGGATAATAGAAGGAATAAAATAAAAAACAATTCCTCATTCGCGTCATTATATTAGGTGCAACTATATGCGTCTTTACGAGTTAACAGAAATATTCTCAGTTAGAAGAAAGTAAACATTAAAAATCGTGAAATACTGATCAACAACAACAAAAAAGGTATACAGGTTTAATTGCTGTATGCGTTTTCTGTACACTACATCAAAACAAATTATCTATACACTATCATCAATATTTTATTTACAATTTTTTCAACGTTTGCTATCATCACCACAACATCAACACAACATAATGATGCACAAATTCGCAACTCCTTCAATCTGTTCGTACCAGGTTATTTGTCGTTGTTTCTTAGTTTTAGCTGTAGGTATTATTTTTTGTCACCTTGTCAAAAAGAAATATAAACTCAACACATGTCACAACAGAAAATCCTGACCATAAGCCGAGCTGACCTCCGATATCAGAAAGTAAATTCTCAATTTTATAAGGCACCTTTTCTTCTACAACGTGCGATTCAAAGTTGTTAAAATTCATATTTATGCTTAACGTGTCCGCTTCCTGAAATGCCTGATTTGAGTAACGGCTTCCAGTGATGCCAACTGTAAAACCAACTGTAAAAGACACATGTTCACATGGTAACCTGCAGTCTTTAACCCAAGTCAAGGATTTATTAGTCACTGCTTTTTGAATCTCATTTGGCATTGAGTCTCGTGCGAGCTATTACAAATATTTAAAGTGGAAAGAGAAGGGACGGTATAACTTGTACAATTACACTGTCTTATCATTTCCCCTGACGCGCAAACTTTCAAGCACAACTCAGTAGAGCTTAAGTTGTTAAATGGATCGACTCTTCGCGTTTGCGTTTGGTGAATTATAGCAGAGTATACAGAGCCAGGAGAAATATTATATCCATCTGACTCTAAGTCAACGTAGCTACCTTCTCCTCCCACGTGGAGGATTAATCCAGTAGATTCCGTGTTGCTAAGAAATTCATCTTCCTGCAAAGTTATCTTCAGAGAAAGTCCTTCATAGGCACCGAATTTCGTGGTATCTTACCAGTGTTGAAAGAAAAACAATTCCCATATCGCCAGTGCCAAAAGTGACGCCAGAATTTTCTTTTTTTGCTACCATATCATCAACAGTGTGGCCATATTCGGATATTTCTTCGCCTTCAGATAAAGCAAGAATAGCCATTTCCTTACGAAAGGTATCATCCCTTGTGCTAGTAGCTAAGAACTCCGAGTCCGTCTCCATTTCAGTCTCAGAAGAATCATATTCACAGACGTTTCGTTAGCATCAAAGGATATATTATAATACATTGAATACCTGACCATATTTGAATTGCAAATGGTGACGACTGGAAAAGTAAGATTCTCAAATTGTTTCATTGTTAAAGTTTGACTGACTGGCTTGTTTAAGTACGTAGTAACAAGAGGAATGACTTGAAACAATAAACCAATCTGACATCCAATAATGACAAAAATTCAAATGACCTTGATTGAAAGCGCACCTGCACTATATTGGAGAAGCCATGACTTTCTAGTTACATCATCTTGACTTGTTGCAGGTGAAGAATCCATCCCTTTAATCTTTTTATTGTTCTGCTCCATTAAACCATCAAGAGGTGCGATTTCTTTAACTCTCTACTTTGACATGTTAAAGTTTTTTTTTTACTTTTCGTTTTTACATTTAAGATAATGTACTCAAAAAATAACATTTTTGACGGTTTCTATGGCGTACGATGAAACTATCCAAACATTTCGGTTAACAGCATCCAATCTTTTATGAATATTTAAACACAGGAACGTATCCATATTGCAAGTGAAAGATATATAAATCAATCACTTCATTTTTTCTAAATGTCTAACATTTATTTTATCGTTCAATTTAATTATTTATAACTGTGATTGGCTAAAAGACCTCTGCACACACATATAAGAATAAACATACTGTTTGATTAATTCTTCTCGTTGTAAGTGAGGTAAGCCTATACCAATTTGCTTCTGGTTAACAAGTAGCTGCGTGCAAACCTACAAAACAGAATATTACAAAATTAACCTGAAACCTGTCGTTCTCGTCGAAGTGAAACACCAATAAAGACGTCACCTCTCCCAAACCTTCCACGCTTTTTCGAAGCATACCAGAGGTATGTCTGACCAAGGACCATAACTTTAAATGACTAGCCTGAAATAAATATTAACGAATCAAAAAAATATAACATTACAAATAATTTAAAACATCATGAGGCAATCCAGAAATCACGTTATTACATTAAATTGTACAGAAAAAAATGGTGTATTTTATTTGGCAAACTATTCAGGATTATAGTCTAGCGATGTGATAAGAAGGTATATATGTTTCAACATACTTTTTCATAGAGATCTTCTAGAAGCTTCCCCACTGTTACATCTTCCATGTCGTACAACTTCACGTCATAATGATACCCTCTACAAAAGTTTGAGTTGATTAATTTTAAACTTAAAAAGTGTTCTTGCCGCCAAAACACGAACACTGAAAGTTTGAAAAGAACTATGCATGACCATTACAGGTTTTTAACAAAAATATCTATATTAAGAAACTTTTCGAGTACTCCAGAAGACTTTTCAAGGTCTTTGTGAAAAATTTCGGTTTTAGCAGAAAATGGTCTCGTAGCAAACCATGCTGAATTATAACAGATCTTTCGAGAAACTTGGAAAGTTTTTGTAAGGTCTTTTGTGACGAAAAAATTTTTTCACAAAAAAAGACTTTTTAGAAGTTTTAATTTTCTTCACTTACGGATTTCCCTTGTATTTACGTTTGTGTTTACTGAAGATTCGTTCACTGTTCGAAGAATACTTGGAACAGGGCGACCAATCCTTTTTAAATTCCTTAAATAACCTTAGATAAAGAAAATCTCCTTAAAAGTACTTAGATGTACTTAAATAAATTGAAATTTAACTATTCTTCTTAAATTTCTCCTTATTTCTTATTTTTTCTGATCGTAACCTTTTTGGAAATGCGTTCATGGATTTTTCATCACCAATAAATTAAGACATATTTCTCTGTTACCTGAAATCCTATCTTTTCTATCTTTCAGAGCATAATTTATATGTATATTTGTATAATATGTATAATTTTCTTATCATAGAACATAGTATGTAACATTAAAGATAGAGAACTAAAATTGGTTTTCTCCTTAATTATCCTTATTTTTTTATCTTTTTATTCTTGTTTGCAGCAAAATATCCTTAAAAAATATCCATTTATCTCCTTTATTCTCCTTAATATCTTTATTTTGTCCTCATTTTATTAGTGGTCACTCTGTGGAATTGTCGAAAGCTTTTTTTTCCCTGATGTTTATAACAATTATATCTTATTTTGATATTTTATAGTTTTCACAGGATGCTTTTTGAACGCAGGAAAAATGGAATCCTAAAATATATAGGAACGCTGTTAGAGTAAATGTCATATCATAAAATTGTTGCTAATGAATTCTGCATCCAACAAAATTTAAGCTTTTTCTTTATTTACAAAAGGGAAGAATAAAAGCTTTGTACGGAAAAGTCTTAAACATGCAGCGCGAAAATCTGTCAGTATTAATTCAACAAAAATGGCGTGTACTAAAAACCTGGTTGTGTACAACAGGTGCAAGATGTCAGCTTGTTCTGATATGTTATCTGTTTGTTCCAATTGCGTCCGGATTTCGTCCATATCAATGCCATCTATATTTACTTGATCTTCGGAGATTATGTTTGCACTATCCAACACGAAACCACGCACCAAATCTGCTCCAAATTCTGTAAACACAAGTCGAAGTTTGTTAAATTTATCGTTCAGCAGACACGTCTATTGTTTTTTACGAAAACAAAATTTTTCAACTTCAATTCCTTAATTATTCAGAAAAAATGAAAAATAGGAAAGAAAAAGAAAAACCAACCATCATCATCCGATCCTGACGATCCAACTCCCCATGATGCAACGCGACTTATTGAACGACTTCGACTTACTGAACCAGTCACACTTTTTTTCCTTTCGGTATCCCCACCACTGGATGACTAAAAAGCAAAAAATTACATCAAAATCATTACTGTGTTTACTACTGCCATTAAAATGAACCTACCAATACTCAGTGTACGAAATATTTCGATTATCATTGTTAATCTGTATATTAAGAAATATACAGAAAATGAGGTATTCGATCACGTCGTCTCTCGCCGAAATACTGAGCAAAGATATCCCAATTGGCTTCGTCTCCGTGAAAGTAGTAAAGAAAAGAATACTCGTATTTTGTTCTACCGTTCTTACCAAATATTATACCGTAAAGGAACATCAAACGCAATACGTCAATACATTTAAAACGTATTGTATTGTTAGGTCTTTAAAAAAAGGTGGTATTTGAATAAACGGTGGACAGGACGATTCAACCCATCAATCAAGAACTCAACAGTGGACGATTCCTATCCACCAATCAAGAACTCGACAGTGGATTGATAAGCTTGCTAGTCTTTCCACAAGAAATCTCTAACAGCAAAATTCTGATCTTAGCATAAGTGCAAAAAGTTAACTAGTATCCCGATTTTTACCAAGAGTGAATAGACACGCAGCCGTATGGGGTATTGTCTCACCGAGAGTCAATAAATTTGAGAACAAGAACGAATATACAAAACTCACTTTAAGACACTGGTTTATATCGACCTGACGTCCGCTAACAACAAAAAAATCTCTAGGGCCATTGCAAATGGTTCCTTTCGACCTATTCAATGCTGCCATTTTATCAGGAAAGTTAAGTTTCTTCCAAACAGCGCAGAAATGTCAGATTATAGTAACTTTATAAGTCAAATAAATATAGGCCTTTCCATCATTGTTCGAAACAAAATGTACAAGCCTGGTTGTATGTATATTGTATTATCGGAAAAGGCTACTAGCTGCAGCCACATTTCCTCTAGTAACAACGATGGCATGCAAAGCATATTTAACCTGTCAATGTTTTGGTTACTCGTTTTGTTTAGAAATGCTTGCTGGCTTTTTTTGGTGTAGTGATAATCATTATTAATCACGAAGTCGCTTTAAATGTTTCGAATGTTTTTGATTTTAACTTTTCTTTGCTGCGACATGCGCTTTATGCGCTTGGGTATCTACTTTGTTTTAATATTTATCTTGTTTTCGTTTTAAAATACTTTAGGCTTTATAGTTTCAGCAATTCTGGTCGTATATACACAAAAAGGAGCATAATTAGTTTAGATGTCAAATCAATAACGGATTTTCGATTAAAAGGCTTTAACATAAATATATATGCTATAACTTATGGAATAATTTTTTTTAAGGGGAACAAATAAAAAATATTTGATATCAGAAAAGTTAACATATAGTAACTGAGAATATAACCTTAAAGCTTTCTTACGAAAACAACATTAAGACACCTAAAATTGCAATTTTGTTTCAACATCACGAAACCAAATACACATTTCTGCGAATGTGTAAGTTAGCGTACACCTTTGTCTAATAAATAACAGATCTCGCCTAACGTGAATTATTCGTTATATAGTTATATATAGTAAGAAGTCTGATTATCAGTGCTCTTGTAAATTCATGACAAGTTTGTATTTAAGCCTAATATTTTCTTTCATACCCGACTCCTGGAAAATTTTCGATTCGGAACATTTCGTAGAACTTCGCCTGGTCTGGGAGATAGTGTGGGGTCTGGAAACAGTGTTATCAACTCTGAAAAACAAAAATAAATACATTTTTTAGAGAATCATAGTTCATGAAAATATGGACGAACAAAACGCTGTTTCAAATTTTTATTTTTAAATCTCATTTTATTACTTTGGGTTTTGCGTATTACTTGGGATTTAGGGAAAGTGTTAGTTAAAAATAATTCTAATACTTCTTTTTAGAAATATCGAGATTAGCGAAGTATTTTTATAAAAAAGAATGCCCGAAAGAAAAAGTACACATTAAACCTACGTGCTCCAGACAGACAGGTGCACGAAACAAAAGCATGTATTTTACCCTCAAGTCTATCAGAATCTATAAAATCCAAAGTCTTTGTGCTTGATCTTGATAAAAAATCCGATAATCTTCCCACACGTACTCTGAAAAAGAAAAGCGGATTATTTTCCTTTCATTTTTGTTATTACATCAGCTTATTGATTTTATCTTATTATAACTCTCATATTCTCATATATTACGCCATCTCCTTTTTACGCCCTGTTTCAAACTGACATCAAAGGAGTGGCGTAAGAATCAAATCTAACTTTGAATACTAACCTTTTCTGATATTTTAGTTCTGTAGTGTCTAGTACAAGTTTAAAGAACAAGTTTTAATCCAGTTTTTCACAACAAAATTATTTTTTTTTAGTTGTAAAAGATTTGCTGATTTTTTTTTTTTTTTTTTTTTTTGGGGGGGTCTAGAATCTCGAAATTTAGTAAAAAGTTTGTCACATATCCACTGGTAGCCTTGTGGTAGAGCGTTCACTTGTAGTGCGGAAGGTTGTGGGTTCAAACCCCAGTCAAGTTATGTTAGAGACTATAAAAGTGTGAATCGATCCTTTCTGCTTAGCATTCAGCATGAGAATAGGATTGATATCTCTGGCCGTTGTCTAGTTGATCGATTGCTGTGATAACCCCTTCACAGGACCCCTCGCTGATAGCAATGCTAATAAAAATTGAAGAGTCTCCTGGGTAATAATTTTAATGATAATACCAGTTTCTTATGAAGATAGTGTTTTAGTCTAATTACTGACCATCAGCGATATCATCATTGTAATATAGATGAGTATTATGAAATCTTAATCTTTTGGAAATAATTTTTGTACACCTTATATAATACAGGAGAAAAAAAATGAATAATTGCTTTGACATTTTAAAAGAGGGAAGTTTTCGAAAGTAAGTTATCTTCTTCTTTGACAAAATACACACCATTTGTGTTGCAGTAAGAAGTCATATAGAAAATTCGATTTCCAACCTGACACTATACAAGTAACCACTTGAAACCTGCAATAGTAGCTTTCCAGCTGCTGATGACATTGAGTCCTCTAAAATAAAAAACATCTTGTCAGATTGTAAATACACGAACTCTTTTATAAGAATGCGTTTCTTTTTTTGCAGTTTTTTTATTCTTAAATGTTCTTATTTGTGTTCTTTTAAAAAAAATTGCAAAAATTAGCTATATACTTTATCAAAAAATAGAAAAATATAGAGTAAGATTTATGAATGGCAGGAAGATTTTATAAGATTAAAAGAAATCGATCATTATTTTCAAAGAGGAGTTCAAGTCTCGACGTTCTTTGCTTCTTACAAAAAACATGTCAAACAAACTTATCTAATGTCGAACACAATATTTTCTTAGTGACTCAATAAACCTACCAAGAAATGAATGCGTAACAGGTAGTGTAAGGGTTGGTCTTCCCACTTGGCGCCAGTTTTTGCGTATGTATTCGATCTCAGTTTTAAACGAGTCAACAAGTAA
The DNA here is from genome assembly GCF_029227915.1 of Hydractinia symbiolongicarpus. Lineage (NCBI taxonomy): Eukaryota > Metazoa > Cnidaria > Hydrozoa > Anthoathecata > Hydractiniidae > Hydractinia > Hydractinia symbiolongicarpus. The sequence goes on along the minus strand of NC_079882.1, from coordinate 3,399,856 downwards.
ATCATTGTCGAGACATAAGTAGAACTGACGATAATCTAAAAACTGAGTATACAAAAAATGTGTATTATTAAGTAGTATCATTTAGTGGAAAAGCATTAATAAAAAAAATTGAAAATTAAAAAAATATCCAGGGTAAATTACAAAGCCTGCCGTGAGCAAAATTAGCTCGAAATATAAATGCCTTCTTGCTAACTTTAGCGTAGCGGGAAAAATCTATTTCACGCGTATGCAATAGCAATGTATTTAAAGTTTAAAAATGTTGATTTTGTTTTTTGAATGCGCAAAAAACTAGTACTCGTAAGGTTAATACGATCGAGGTAAAGTTTCTATCGCGAAATTAAATTCCCCGTAACTATTTTCGATCAAAAAATAAAATTAACAAAAAATTATTTTGTTGTACAACTTTTTATGTTTAATGGCGACGATATGTTCACTTTATTTTTTTACTTATTATTTTTTCTTCATTCTTTATTTTTGCTATTCATTGAGGCTAAGCAGACCTAAAGGTCGTTTGAATTTCTGAACAATTCCGAACCTAGCGGAAACATATAAGTAACACACACACACTCCGAACTTGTCAAAGTTCACTTGCTAATGTTCGTAAAAAAAATCGCGATATTAAGGGAAATAACTTTTGCGAATGGTCTTTTTAAAAATTTGTCGCGAGATATAACTTCAGCAACAGACGTAGTTGTTGATAAGTTTTTGTTTGAGGTCTGGGAAGAGTGTGTGAAGTTACCATTAAAAATACCAGCAATGATTAAAAACCACGTGACTTTTAGTCAAGTCGAAGAGTTAATTAAATTTACTGCGCGACATAAGAATCTAACGAAGAAATTACGGAGTAAAAATCGCGAATAGCCTATTTTACCATATTTCGCGGGACTTAACTTTCGTGATCTTGACTAATCTTAAAAGTAAGTAATAATTTTTGCTGACGTAATTCGCGATACTTCAGATCTTTTTAAAATTAATAATGCAGTATTATTATTATTAGTGTTATAAAACGATGAATACTGGTTATTTTTCTAAAAGAAATGTGTCGCTAGCAAACCATCAAATCACTCCCAGATGTAGAAGAATCCACGTCATGTTAAGCATACATTGCGTGCAAATATAAATAAAATAAAGTCGCATTGTAACACAAAATTATTACTTAAAAATAATCTTTACGAATATAGTTCAATACTAAACTGCTCTTAAGAATAATGCTACATAATTTATTGTGTTTTGCGCGTGTGATTGTGCTGACAGAAAATAATTACAAAGCAAACTAATTTTTTTTTCGAACACGATTCGAAAACTTCAGGGAATTAATTTTGTTTTTTTGAAAAAAAATTGAAAAAATTTCTTGTCAATATTTACACCGTTTTTCAAGAACTCTTCTGACGTAGAAGACGTAAATAGACGAAGCTGAAATTTATAAGCTTTAGGTTGATGTTAATCAGAAGGAAAAAAAAAATTAAAGAGAAGCAATAAAAGCAATTTTCACAATTAATCTTCGCAAAAATCTTTAAAACTAATTTTGTAATGTAGTAGTGTCAATGATTTTCTATAAAAAAAAGAGAACTTATTTTCGCGATAAAAATTCGCAAAAATTAATTGCTGTAGTTCCAGTAACAGTAGCAGACTGCTGGCATTTTAATACACTGAAATTCTTCTTTTTTAGGCCTAGCCTCTTATTGAAAAAGAGACGGGAGTTGAACAGCAGAAAAAAGTTTTTTTGCTTGTGTACTTAGTTAGGAGGACGGCAGTGACGTATATATACGTCACTGTCGAGCGATAGAGTTTAGAATAAACAATACAGCTATTACAGCTATTCAGATTCACATATTACGCTGAAGTGTAATATCAATATCTTTAAATTATTTTGAGCAATTCTAACGCCTTTTTTTTTAAATATTAACCATGAAATCTTTTCTTTGCAAAACAAATAAATAATAGATATCTATTACTTTAATTTTTATTCATCTCTGTTTTTAACACGATTTTTCTAAACAAAAACTGGCTTTTTATTTTGGATGTCATTATATTTTTAAACGAATTAAGAACATTCTATGCTTAACGAAGCATTTTCTTAATCTAAAATAATATCGATAAAACAAAGCAGATATTTTCATCTCATATTTGACTCATATACGACTTTCGTTTCATTGCACACTAAATTAACTGAAAAAGAAAAGAAATTAAGAAATACAAAAGGCAGCTTTTACTTTCAAAAATATAAACCCATTTTGTTTGCCAACATGGTTAATAGGACTTATTGTATTTACGATAGCTTTTTGAACGTCTAAAATTTGCTAATTTTCGCCAAAGTGTATTTTTTACGCTGCAAAAAACTTGGTAAGATATATTCAACTTGATTTTATGTTTTTTACACGTTATCTTAAGAACGTCGTTATTCATACGGTAAGTTCTACCGATGGTGATGAATATTTTTTGTTTTAAAAGTAATAGTTGTTGTAAGTTTTGGCGAAAACATACGTATACTGGTTAAACGAACAAAATAATATTTCAACCTAATTGTTTCTAGACTCACATTATTTTGTTCTTATAATCTATGATAGGATTCAAGCGAAGTACGTTCTTAATATAGTCTTATTTTTTGGCCAAACCCTGGCCACAACGTTCTTATAAAACAGTGTACGCTGCATTTTTTGTTTCGCTTAGTGCTTTGAATGCAAACCTCAAAATACAGAGACTAAAAAAATAGTTAAAGAAAAAGTATTGATGGAGTGACGTTATGACGAGTCAAAACACAAAAATATTTTTGACGTGAATAATTTAACAGAGAAGCATTAGTCAACAACCAACTTTCACAATTTTGAAGAACTGATCGAACAGCGTCATAATAAGTCATTCAACTTCTTAACGTTTGCATTCAAGTTAATTAATTAAAACCCAAACTCCGTTCCAAACCTCTCGATTGTAGGATAAGAATCAAATAATGAATAATGTATAGAAATAAATAATTGAAAAATGAAGAAAAAAATCGAAGCAAAAATCTGCTGCACGCTTATTTTATTTCTTTTAGTAATCTGGATGTTGATGGTTCAGTAGATATAACTCAAGAGAAAAAGAATTAAAAAGTGAGTTATCACAAAGACAGAAGACGCCAACATGAATAAATACGTTAACCTTTCAGCACTAAGTTTGTTCATCCTTGCTGTGTACTTCGTCTCACCAGGTAAAAAAAATCATCTTAATTTCATTATTTGATACGACAATCAAGAAACTAGATATTAAAGCTAAAAATGATAAAATCAACATCAGGACATAGTTATAAAAAACAGGATTAATATTTCTATCCATTTATTATTTTTTTATTTTTGGTTTATTTAAATAAATTCTCTCGCTCATAGGTTACGCTGCCACTGCTAAAATGGAGTGTTATACTTCGTATAATGGTACGGAAGCCGGTAACAAGTTCAAGGTTTGTTCAATGGCAAATTATTCGTGCGCTACAACGATGACGTACAAGAATGACACCTTATCCAGTGTAATGAGATCGTGCACTGGTGTAGATAGTGACTGTCCAAAAGATAAGGCAGTCGATTGTAAAACAGAAGGTGATACAACGACATGCAATGCATGTTGTGGCACAAGTAAATGCAACACAAAGATGGATTTAAAGAATGATGTAACCTCCGGTGGAGTGCAACTTGCTGGTATTTATGCAGTAATGCTCTCCTTATGCTATCTACCAATCACTTTCCTCTTGTACTAATCACGGATTTGTATTTATGTATATATGATTGAGTTTGGTGGTGACAAAAACAAGCACTGTCAAGAAATGTTGACGACAGACAATGGAAAAGTTTTTTTTTTAAATTGTCATTTATTTGTAAATTTTATGAGATAATGTGTACTGTATATAAAAACGTAGGTTATTCATCTCAATGTATCATTCTTTAACTTTTTCAAAAAAAAAAAAAATACGTCACGCCCTCTACAAACAGTTTAGCTCCATTGGTTGATCTGATAGAGAGAGAGACGTGACTGTAATTCAATAAAGAAAAAACTCTTCAAAAAATTAAAAGCCAGAAAAAAATTTCATTCAATTCATCTGATTAATTTTTAATTTCATTGAAACAACTTAGATTATGTGTTGACTCGAAAAAGCCAGAAGGTCACGATTGTAAGCCTAGGCACATTAGTATTTGCAAATTTTTTTCGCACACCAGTTTGAAACTTAAAATATAAATAAATATGTAAAATAAGTTAGAATTTTATGTATGATTAATTTGTAATTACGAAATATATTAGGAATGATTCCTTCATTCAGTAAGTGATATAAAAATCTTTCCCAACAAAATTACAGATGAAGATGAAAACAGATGTGTTATAAAGGCAAATATAGTTACATTTGTATCTCTGATGAGCGGAGCATAAAAGTTGGAATTTCCGGACCTTGATGAATCTAAGATAATAAATACTATTTTATAAACTAGCTACTATTTTAGATCCAGTGAAATAAATCAATTAAAGCTTTTTTTTTAGCCTGACTGATTCTTATTTTGTTCTTAATAGTAAGCCTGAATTTAGCCTTATTTTTTTATTTGTGGAACTTCTCCTAAGTTTAAGTATTTATATGAAAAGATGGCTGTTTATGCCGCTAGATGGTCCTCTGCAATTGTATTCATAATAATCGGGTCAGAGAAAAGAAACGATCACAAAGTAGCTTGTCTCAGTAGCTTGAGAAAGGATTGCCAGAGAATTTAGCTACATTCTGGATTGTTCTTATTTTATAGCACAATTCAGACTGAAGTTGTTCTTATTTTTAAAAACAATGATTTAAGCCCAAATTCGGCAAAACTTGTTCTTATACAATGCGTGCATTCACGTTAACGATTTTGAAATTGGTTATGCTGCATAAATTATGCAACGATTTCGAGGTTTGATTATGCTGCATAAATTATGCTATCACAAAATCGCCGATTGTTATCCTTATGAAGTTTTGAGATAAGTAAGGATAAAGATTTATATCTTGGCAACATAAAGAGTCATAGAAGAAAATGGAATACATTAAAAATTTTCTCAGAGGCATTCGCCAACCCATCACATGCCCTAATTTTTTGTCGACCAATTCGTAACTTTTCACACAGTTAAAAAATGAGAACCGCATTTTATGTTATGATACAGCCTTCGTTCGATAGAACATTAAATTAAAATTAAATATCAGAGGATTTCGTAAAAAGTAAGCACAACAAAGATCGAACAAGCATTTTCGACGCAATTATTGACTTATTTCTGATGGAATTTGCAGAGTTCCTCATCGAGACAACATGTTGGCCACCTTTTAACATGTTGGGACAATTTGTCATACCCTATACAAAGATTGACATGTTGACAAATGTACCAACATATTCACTCATTATCTTTTTTCAACATAGCCAGAAGAAAGCTGCCGCATCTCTTTAATAATAGCCGTATTTTGTTTGTCTCTGCGCGGACCTGGGTCAGCCCTTGCAGAGTGGTCAGTCTGAACATTAGATTTCTTGCCACAGATAAATATTTTCACTCTTAAGTTTTCAATTTTGTGTATCCGAAAACAGATATAGCCACCGCCAGCATTTTCTCAAGAATGGTTAAATCTATCAGAAAGATTTCTATCAAGATGGAAATACCCTAAGTGTTTGGGAGCAATTAATAGTAAGCATACATGCAAATTAGACCTCATTCTCATCTTTCCATAGTTCTGTTCATTTATGGACTTGATTACGAATATATTTATACAGGTATAGGCAGCGATAGCCCTATGAACGATTTGAGTGTGTGGAATAATTCTGATTCGAGAAAAAAGATTGAAGATGATGAGTTGGGGATTCCCAACTTGGGGATTTCCAACTTGGGGATACAACATGCGCGTGGGTCCTGCATAACTTTCCACGAAAAAAAAAAAAAAACAGTGAAAATGTTCACTCCACCCGGTTTAATCGATTATATCGATGGAAGTGGTAATCAGTCCAGTCCAGTCGGGTTTTTTCTACAGCGATTTAACAAGTATGGAGGGAAATGCGGAAATGGTTCGAGAAACCTTTGCTGACTATTATTGGGTTGGGAAACAATTATTTTTAGTTATTATATACTACAAGTTTCAGAAAATACTCTATACTCTATAAAGCATCAAAGTTTATGATTCTTGCTGTACTTCGTAGTATTAAGGTGAACAGCTTGAGAATAAGGGAATCGATGATAATTTCCTCCAGAGAAGCCAACGCTGCTACCAAACTCTTGCATTTTTAAATCGAAGATAATGTTATTTTTATGCCAATAAGACGTCACCTTGTGGGGTGGTCTCAATCAAAAGGCATCTCGGACATTTGGGCTTATCTATAACATCAATACACTTTGCAATCAACTTTTGGTGTTCTCCATTTAGATTTACGCGTCTTTTTTTTACCTTGTTTTTACACATTAGAATGCGACAACAGAAATGAATTATCTATCTCGTCCCTTTCCTTATCGTTTCCCTCAACAAATATCGATGACTCTGATTTTAAATTCGATATGCTCTCTGTAGTTTTCTTGATTTGGTGAACTACATCTTCGTACACTCCATCTGCGCTTTGCCCACTCTTGGTTTTGTTTTCTTTAGCAAAATGTCTACTGTACTGCGTCCTTGGGGATTTTCACTTGGCCTTGATGGTGTCAAAATTTTGATCTTTTTTTGAATAGCTTTGATCTAATATATCTAAGCCCTTACATAAATCAATAAGCACCTCGACAACATTCTCGTCACATTTTTGGTTTTCTATAGGAATAGCAAAGGGGTGCACACTTAAGGGTTAAATCGAGTTTTGATATTGGTTTTAAGACTGTGAAACTACGAGTTAAATTTTGTCCTCTTGAAGTATGACCGGCTGAAGGTGTTTCAAGATGTGTCGCATATATAGCAAGATTTTGTCAGGAATAGTTTTTTGGATACTTTTTTATTTGAATAATAAACAGATAATTGGTAGTATTTTTAAAGATACTTTTCTTGATGAGCTGATACTGTACAAATTCTAAAGTTTGCCAAAGCTACTCAACAGATGTTATTGTGACTCGTGCAATTTTTTTAATAAACGATGGTAGCTACGGTCACCAAATTAATTCGTCAAACAATGTCCTATTTGTAGAATAAAAGTATGTGTTTGAGTTTCTTAACATTTTTCTCTGTAGTTTAACTGATTTGGATCCAAACATCACATTATACTCGATACCTTTTTTGAATGAAGATTTTAATAGCTTGGATAAAAACTTTATCTGCATTTTCCCTATGTAGCTAATGTTTCAAATACCAATTCAACCTTTATCAAAAGTTTACACACAAATCCAATCACAATACAGAACAAAATGAAACGTTTCAGCTTCTTTACTTTTAGCTAAGCAACAGAACGTAGGATTGGTAGCGATTTATGTTCTTTGATATTCATTTATTCACAAAATGCATCAGATACGATATCTTGAAACATATTACGAAGAAAATATTATAACAGTTCTTTATTAATTTTTTTGATTTAAGAGACCTTTTTTAATACCGCTGATCTGCTGCCGACGCTGTATTACAGGGCAAGTTGCTAGCTGTTTTTTATGGGTTGTCCTCTAAATATCGAAAAGATAAGGGGTCAGGGTGGCACACTTTTGACGTATCTACGCCGTGACGTTAGACGACCACGAGTAACAGATTCACGGCAATTATAATTATTAAAACGAAAATTTCGTCCGCCTGTGACAGGCAAAATCGATGATATTACAATTTTTTTTAAACATCCTCTATAAATATGTTCCGAGATTTTAATTGACTAGAACAAATCACTTGACATAAAATAAAGCGGTTTGATCAGCAGGGATTTGTTTTGTATGCTAATTTAAATTAGCCATGACGGGTTTTGAAACCACAGGAAATATAATTGCTTTGTTATAAAGAATTAATATACGGACAATGTCACGGGTAATTAAACATTGATGTCGTCGATTTCGTTACAAACGTTTTATTTGCAGTCTTAAATGAAATTAACAAGCTTTTGTGAAAAAATTTAAGTAGTCACCTGTATTAATAGGCTAAATGCGTCTGTGACACGGAAAGGGTTTTTTCCTTATTTACCTTTGGGGTTGCCGAAAAAGCTGTCTTATTTGTTAACCTTTCTGACTAAACGGCGCGACGTCAATAACACTAAATTTAACGTCAATAGGTTAATTAAAATTAATGAAGCCTTTAAAATGCAGTTAAAATTTGGAGGCCAAATAACTTGGAAACGAGGTGGTGACGTCTGTCATTTTTCACTGCGTGGTTAACTAAGGACGACCTGGGACAAAAATGGGAACAATTTCTTTTCAGACGTGTTGATGACTTTAAACCCCTATATCCCTGTAACTATTCGTCAAAAGTAAATGACACTATATATTTTCTTGATCAGCGTTTCAAACCTGTATGAAATACTACGGACATTGCAGAAGGTGCATATTTTCGATGTTGGTTACTGGACCTACGTACAAGCCAAAGCAAAAATTTGCGCTGCTGACGTTATCAAAATACCTAAAGCTTCTTGTCTTTTCCATTGTTCTCCTACCTACCTTCCACGGGCCATATCGACTAGTACTATAAGAATCTGCTTTAGACCAGCTTTAAAACATTACGCATATTCTTCTAAAATACAAATTTCATTGGTTCTTTTTCTGGATTTTTTTATCCCACATTACTTACCTGCGGTGCAAAGGTTAAAATGTTGCCAGCAGCACGATATAAGCTTCCTATTTCGATCACACCAATGCTTGATCTTGGCCTAATGAATACATAAAAAAATTTAAAGTGATATGTTAAAAAGATACACATATTAAGATGTGCAAAGTGTAGATTTATGGTTACCTGGAGAGGAATTCAAATTTTACATTTATATTATCTTATAGACAATTCAATTTGCTTTTATATCAAATAAATAATTTTGTAAAAAAATAGAGAAATTTTGAAAAATAATGAATATATTGAATTTGTGACTGGACCATTACTGCATCCTGAATAAGTTTTGGAAAAAAAATTGTCTGGTTTCTCTATATAAACCATGAAGAACTCAATAATGTGGGACATCATCAGCCTGCCTCTGCAACTCGCAATATACGCTTGTCACCAATATTATATTGCATGAGTGCAGATTTTTTTAACAGAACTCTTAGATAAAAAAGTTGCTTTTACTTCTTCGATTTTAACTCCTGTTACGCCTCAATGCGAGCAAAACTTTAAAAAAAAATGCAAATGAAATCTCATTAAACATTTTCTATTAGCATTCTGTGGTTCAAGTGACACATTCATTCCAATATTTTGGTATAAAACTAAGGAATAAAATTTAAATACTTACCTTCCGGTCAAACCAAGGTTTTTATTTTTACCTGAAAAACAAAACGCAACAAAAAGGAATGCGCAACCATTATCAGTTTGAACGGGATTAGAAGGTACAGAAACTAACCTAGCCTTCCATAAATCCAGCTCAAACACCTAGCAGGTAAAATTCGTATGGGAGATGCTTCGTCAGCAGTTTGTGATACAATTCCGTTCTCGGCTAGCAGTTCCTTGATTTCTTCATCTTCAGCTATGAGCGCAACTATGACCAAAGTGTTAACACGGTTAAAATAAAACCTTTGAAACCTTTGAAACGTGTTTGGTGACTTGGAGCACAGAAATTTTGCGCACGTTTTTTCTGAGCATTTTTTATTTATTTTTAGTTAGCGTTTTAGTAGAATAGTAAAACAAAAAAAATATATAACACGAAGGAATTTTTTCACTTCGAAATACCTTGTACAACCAGTTCAGGCTTGGGAGCTGTCACGTATCTTTTATTCAATGGATCCAATTCACCGACAGCGATGTAACCCTTAAAAACAAATCAAAACTATTTCTTATGAAATCTTTGGAAGGGTTATTGTAACCACACCTATTTTTTAAGAACAATTTTATAAGAACAATGAGGTTGGAAATGCTTTGAAAATTAAGAATAAAATAAGAGCAATGGTAAGAAGGAAATCACACTAGCTATTTTTCTCTTTTTTCAGAAAAAAATGGCAAACATTTGGGAAATATGCTTCAAGACAAAATTTTGTTCAATTGTTGCGAATTTTAAAACATGGAACTGATCAAAAGAAATTTGAAATGCGGTATAAAAAAATATGAGCTGGCTGAACATGTGAAAAATAAAAAAATCCAACACTGGTTCTAATAAAAATGTTGTGCCCCATTGTGGAAACAAAAACATTTTTCTGCAATCAATTAATCAGGAACAGGATTTAAAAGATTGAAAAGAACAGGTTTGTTGTTACTATATAAGCCACGAATTAAATTCAATAATTATTTCCAGTCCAATTCCATAGTAACAAGAAACCTACTTAAATTTAAAATGAAACCTTCTGTTTCTTAGCAACAAATACAAATTGACGTGGGAGTGACCTTCATGATGATTCACAAAAACAAAATTGTAGTAATTTTATAATCGAAACGTTTTTAGGTTTCGAAAGTTAATTGATTTCATTGGTTTTCAAGTAAACTGTAGGCTGATTTCCATAAGGGGAATTGGGCGGCGAATATGCTGGTGAAATGTATATGAGCATGCGCAGTGTTATTTGTTTTCATTTTGCTTCAAAGAATTCGCTTTGTTTTTTCGCAGCGAAATATTTGGCTATAAGCTTTTAATCAGAACGTAGTCATCAGTGTTTAATCTTAAAAGAACTCATTGCTGAAAAGAATTTAACATATCTGTTTTGTTTTTAATACATAAAAGAGCATCGCAGAAATCAACGCAGCGAATTTCCCGTCGAATTCACAATACCGTCCATGGAAAATTCGCCTAAGACAGACAAAATACTTACTTATTTTCTATCAGTTTTACAATAAAAGAAAATATAAAGAAGATACTGATAGAAAAAATTAAGCATCATTATATTGTTATATCAACTTTTAATTCACAATGTTAAAGGAAATTGTTACATATTTACATCACTTAAAATTTAATAACAGTGTACGAACGACTTGCGTAATTACGTTAATTACAACCTGCCAGCTGAATCCTACTTAGTTTCCAAACCCTCGCTTAAACTAATTAGCGGTCTAATTAACAGCCTCAGTAAGCGTTTGTGCCCGTCCCAATCATACATAGAACATCCCACTCCACGCGAAATGCGGTGAAGAAAAGTGGGTTGCTATGGTGATGCAAATAATGTACACAATAAATCATAAGCGGCACAGCAGTGAATGTAGATTAAGCAGGTAATTAAGTTCGTTCCAGGTGACACTTTATCCCGCCTTCCTCCGCACGCTACAGTTTTTAGAAACTCAGTGTTTAAGACTTCTTATGTTGTGATTTTTTTTTTCATTCGTTTATTCATTCATCAAGAAATTTTCTTCTTCTATTTTCTCTTAAGATTTGTTTTCATTGTCTTTGCCTTGTTTCTAATTTTTTTCTTTTTTTCTTATTTCTTCCTTTCTTTTTTTATTTATTTAATTTTTAATTTTGTGTAGCATTTCGTCCCCACACCTTCCATCTCCACTTGGACAATTCAATGCTCTCCAAACAGATATGAATTTCTATTTTATGAAGTGAGTCACGCAAGCTTTTCACGCTGACATCTGAACTCCATTATTACTGATGAACAATTTCATGCAATTGCGTTTTTAGGGTTGGAACAAGAACCATGATCGTCTTGCTAATTGTCACAAAAAAAACATTAAAAACGATTTTTGGTTTTTCTCATGTTCACAATGGTGATAATAAAATACTGCACATGATATTAGCTTAGTAAGTGGCTATTACATAAGCCAGAATGGTTACGACAGAAGATTAGTAACACATAAAGTACATTTTTACCACTTCTTTCAACAACCAGAAACAACTCATTACCACAAACAATCATAAAAAAACAGTCGTGTCGAAACATATGGCAGCTTTCATTCGTGCTGGTAGATACATGAGAAACCGTGGTGTAGACTAACGAAGCATTTCATATTGCATAGCATACCCGTCTATTGCTGTCTATGTTATAACAAAAAAACTCTAAAACGATGACTTTGAAGTTTTCGGTTTTATCGTGCACATTAAGGAATTATAAAGAGCAACACATAAAATTTTTTAAAACGATCATCACCGATTCGAAGGATAGTAAAACGATATTGGAACTAATTAAGAGCGGATATTATGAAGGATTTCACTAATTATCGAAGCTACGTTGCAAGATGTCTCGATGTATACATAATTAAACCACAAGTACTCTGTTTTTATGCACAAAAAATAATTCTTATTTTTTGAATTTTATTGCTGTAAATGGAGAATGCACGATTATCATGCACATTGGAGCGAGTATAAAACTATCCCTACTAAAAACCTTTGCAAATACTAGTGCTAATAATAATTCATTTTGTGTATCCCTCATTGCCTGAATCCAACACTAATACCCTGTCCACCCATACACTGCTACGACACTGACCATCACATCACTGGTGCAAGCATGAATACTTACATCATGTAGTAAACGTCCTAAGATATACAATGACTGTGTCCACATATGAGGGATATGATCCCCACATACTCTGGGTTGTGAGTGTGGCCTCTCCCGTTCAGCATCAATCTATTGCATAAAACAAAAAAATTCAAGCATGTGAAGAAAATTCATCGGAGAACAACCATATAGCTACTCACTTTATCTTTTTGCACGTAAAATAACTCTGGCAACAACAGCACATCATCTTCACTTGGAATTACAAGTCGTTCAACTAGTGCTTTGTATTCCTTCACCTAGACAAAAAGACAAAAGCAAATATATAACAAAAAAGGTGTAACAATGACATACCCTGTCAATTTTTTTAACAGAAAGCAAACGAAATACGGGAAGAAATTATGTTTTTATTAATTGGTGTTACAACAAGGTCGAAATACTGACATGCCGTCTATTAGCCATAACTTTTGATCACTCAACTTAAAGAAATCAAGACAAAGGTGCATATGGAAGAGAATTATTTGCAGTATTCTAGTTCGCCTTGCATCGCTGATGTAGCAGGTGGCAATCTGTCGACAAAAAAAGGCTTAACAGGAAAAATTTGTAAGCAGAGCATGGTGTCAACCAAAATGTCATTTACTTCACTGAGCATGTGAACAACTGTGGCCGTTTCGACACAAATTCAAATGTCCAGAATTTTCTTCAAATTTTTTATTAGCAAGCAGTTTATATATGAGCATACAAAAATAAAACGCCTGGCAACATATTTCAGCCTGGAGTAGCTGAATTTTAAGATAAACGACTTCAAAATGTTGGCAATACTCTCTTGACCTAATCAATTGTGGTCATTTTTTTCTGACTCTTTCCTGGCTTTTTGTCAAACTTGTAACGCTCCCTGACCTTACGTGACTGAGTTGACACAAAGCATCTACGCACATGTTTTTATTCGCCGCTATTCATTCAAAACCAGAATAAGAAAAAACTTCAATCGGTTGGTTAAAAAAGATGAAAAAGTTTGCAGTTTACAATCTTTTTTAGATCCATAAGCGCTGCGCATGCGCTATTTTGACATAATTTGAAATTTATCAACACTTAGAACCTTCCTGATTGCGAAATGAATTGGCTTTAATATATTATTCTCATTATATCTCTGAAAAAACGTAATTACATACGTTAAATATGAGAGCAAATTATATTGAAATATATATTGGAATACTGAACTGAAAACTGAAGCAATAGCGACAACACGAACAAAAACACCGGAGCTGTTCTGAGCAACATAAACTTGTGACCACCAGCGATATTTCATAGAGAGGATATCTCAAAGGGAAGCAGTTAAACTATCCGGATCGAGGTGCAAAAAATAATTACGTAAGAGAGTGCAAAAAAAGGCACTCCTATTTTTTTCGTATCATGAACAACAAGTACTGCTATGGATATATGTTTGTAAGTTAGTTTCATATACGTCACGAAAATATCCGACATTTTCCGCTTTAGTTACACAAGATAAACCCTCCCCTGTATACGGAAATTTTTAACGACATGCTAATCGCCATAACTAGAAATGCGTTGGCCACCAAGATACATCCCTGTGGTGGAATGTTTAAACAGACTCAAAGTTTATTAGTAGGAGACATCCGGAGAGTCTTCTTCAAGCAGCAACATACTACTTTGCCAGTTTTACTTCACCAAAAAACTTGAAATAGCTTTGGATAGAAAAAGACTTGGTCTGCCTTAATTTTGAAAACTCTTTCTTTAAAATTTCATTGGGCCAGACAAGAGTTTTGATATTTTAACTTCTGTTACATTTCATCGCTGGCTGCAGGGCATTTTCGCCATTCTTTAAATTAATACCAAAAAATCAAAAAAATGTCCCAACCACAAGTCTTACAAACCGCATAACTGGACCGTTTATCTTGTCTGCTTAAAAATCACGATGCTTTTTTGATGCCATGTAACAAATTTCACGGAATTCAAGCAAAAACAATCAGCCAACCAAGAACAATAATCACACTCACAGAGGAAACAAAAGTATGAATAAAAGAAGAGTCATATTAAAAAAATGTTTGTAATCAGCGGTAAGAGGAAGAGGATGGCATGCTATCTCCTTCTTTAGGTTATGCAGAAAATACAGTCACGCTATCAAAAAAAAGAGAGAGAAAATCATAAAAAAAAACACTTTTCCACGCTTTTTTTTTCTCCTAACTCCGGAAATTAGCTCAACGAAAGTGGTAACCTTTTTTAAAGAAACTTCCCATAACGCAAAAGAAATGCGTTAAAAGTTTAACCCGAGATTTTCTAGTACGTGAAGCATACTTGACATATTGCGTGGTGTAAAATAGGGCTAACCATAAATAAGGCGTGTTCGCTTTTAATCATATCACTGGATTGTGTTTTCCACTACCGATTAAACTAACTGCGTGGGAAGAAAAAAACCTGAAAACATGCTTGCAAGGCTAAACACAAGCACTTTTCAATTTTGATATTTTAAAGAACGACTTCAAGCATGGTTGATTTATTATGATTTTTAAAAAATTAAAAGAGTCTAACAAAAAAAGAAAATCAACAAAACGTGATCAACGAATTTCACCTTTCATTTTTCTCTGAGTTATATAAAAGCAATTAACCTTCGGTGATTAGGTATGTCCAGCCGTAAGGTCGGCATACAATACTTATGGAAGTGACGCTGATATCACTAAGGAAACGGCTAATTAATTTTGTTATCAGTAATGCTTAATTTTCATGCTTTATAATCAGATTGAAGCATAACACACAAAGCTGTAAACAGGACGGATCAAAGTCAACAGTGAAGTAGTTACAGAACTCTCAAGGTAGGCACTCTTAAACTTTTACGTGTTTCTTTAGAACATCTCTATGTGGAATTAAAATTAAGGCTTATATTCGTAAGGTCTGCATTAGAATTAAAACATAGCACAATATTTATTCTGTTTTGTACTGAGACAAAATCAAAGAAGATTAAGCGGGGAAAACATTCAAAGCTATTTGTTAAAGCTATTTTAGACGATTTCATTGACCATTACAAAAAATAGGGTTTCCAAATACAAAGCTTTTTGCGACTAGCTTTTTTTAAAGTATCTAGTGGAAATTTTTATGTGTTTTTGTTTCTTCATGTGACAAATCAGCTTCACCGCTTTTAATCATTATAGTTAATCATTATAGTTATCACACTAGAATTCAGACGCGTTGTTGTTAGAGCAATAAATAAACTCCCGTTTAGCCGGCTCTTCTTTGAACTTGCAAAACGATACACAGTTCCGAATTCATGTCCAACTTACACGGAACGCATTTAAAAAACCGCGTTAAAGGAGGCGGCATATAAAATATTTATATGTAATTGCATTCACAGAATAAAATACGGTGTTTTTTATGTTTTACGACGGGGAAGTAATATTGGGAAGTTGCGTGGTAAATGTCAGGTATTTTGACGTCACGCTTGCCACGTCACCCCCAACACGTCAGACAACAAACGAAAGCAAAACAAAACGTCTCTGAACAGGAAAAAGAAACATTACCACACTGTTTATATCAAAAACTTTTAATGAAAGGTGATAAATTATAAAACTAATATTTATTATTAAAAAAAAAGAAAATTGAAAGAAGAAAATTTAAATTTAATTTTGTCGGAGTGAAAAAAACAAACACTTGTACAAAGTTTTTCTCTTGAAGTTTTGAAAAGGTTTTTCTCATCATATTAGCTCTGCAAAAACGTGATTTGTTTGGTACCCCCAAAAATTACGTTATAGAGGCTTTTAAAAATAGATTATATAAATATTGTTAATAAGAGAAATACATAATTATATTAAAAAAGACTGCAAAATATGTATTCGTTACAAGCTCTAAATTCATTAAAAAAATTAAAAGTGAGAAAAATATTTCAGTTACTATGTTCTTCTTTTTCCTCATTTTTTTTTATTATAACGATCTCCTCCTGACGAGGGAGAGCGAAAGATACAACTTTTTAAAGATTGTAGGAACCACTGAATAGTACCATTGTTTCATTTGAAAACAGCTGGCAGACCGAAAAATAATTCTTTTTGTTTCTTGCTCGTATATAACGGTGATAAAAATTCTTTAAATTTGAGGAAAAAAAGAAGAGAAAAAAAAACGGAGAAGAGTTGTATTTTGTTAACACCAAGCTGTTAGTTATGATGAACGTTTTAACGAAGATCTTTCGGTTGTAAAAGAAAAAAAAGCAGAAAAATAAAAATTGTCTCATCCTGGGTCAATTTGCTTTCAGTTTTTATTTTGAACGTTGAAATGTTAAAAGTAGCATGATATAATATTGGATAAAATAATAAAAGATTTTGAAATATAGTTGAAAAAAATAGGGTTTAGTTTGGATGAAATATATGGAATGAATATTTTGTTACCATCGAAGAATATAAACGGAAGCAGTGTTCTGAATGTTAATGCGTGGCTGAGTGTTACTCTCTATCAGTGCAACGAAATTGAATATTTATTTCTTGTTTCAGGTTAACATTAAAAGTGAATGCGAAGTAGCAGGAAGTAAATGCGACAACCCGCAACCAATCAAGATCTAGCTGACATGGTCATGTGTTCAGTTGGTGTTCAAACGAGTTGCCCCAACTCTCCAATTTACACACATACAAAAGTTTGTGCACTTGTTGAGGATACACGTCCGAGCCATTTCAACGACATTCATATCACAAAATTGGAAGACACTTTTAGTAAGAGACAAAAACCTGACGAAATTCAGTTGCAAATTTTGGCTATGGAATGTAACCTTTTATATACAGACGTGAAGGTATGCTTGGCTAAGTTACTGTACTTTAGCATCACTCTCAATTGTAGTTATAGCCCATTCGCACGTAGAGCTTTTCTTCATGATCTTTGCACAGCTTTTATGCCTGCCTTACTATTTTTTGCACCTATTTTAAGATAACGTTTCTTTCTGTTTTTACTAGGACTGGTTTAAAGCGAGAAGAATAAAGTGGATACAAGACTTAGTTAGAGACGATTCATGTAAAAATGACACAAACAATAATAACATAGCACCAAATCATAAACTAAAATCAAATAGCAAAAAACTTTCTGATTCTACAAAAATGACAGCTATCACCTCAAATAGCAGTACGTGCACCACGTGATTGGATTATGAGTTTAGTACGCACAGACCTAACGATATGGTCACACGAGAAAACCCGAAGAAGTGTCCATCACAACCCATTCATCAGTTCTGGTTCGTAGACTGCGTTAATGGAAGCCAAAGTAGACAGGTTTGAGAAGAATACAAAAACCTTAAAAAGAAGACTTTCTTGTGTATCGCACATGGTGTATATTGATGAATTTGAAATTCTGAAATAGCTGTTTTTAAAACTGTTCTGTAAAGTACATATCTTACACAGTTACTATGGAAACTAGTTTTGAATACATAAGCATTAAAACAATCATATACACATAAAGAGCTTTCTCACATTTTTATCTCGTTTGGAAATAAAAAAACAAAAAAAGCCCTGCTCATATGACAGGTCACCTGGTGAACATTTATGTACGTCAGGATTAAAATCAAAAAAAATAGAGAAATTAAGAAGGTTTAGCCACAAAAAGGATCCTTATTATCTTAAGAGTTTATAAGAAAGAATTATCCCCACTGGCATGAACAATTGAGATTTTGTTTAGTAGCACGGCGTAGCTTCGAACAATTACGAATCAATCATCTCATCATCTTGGGAGGTCTTGTCCATGTTTTTTTTCGAAATTAAATACAATAATCTTTAGAAATGACATTCACTATTCAAGGCTTATCTATTACTAGTAGAAATCCACAGCGATTCCCCCTTCAGGATTCCCCTGCAGCTACCATCTTCAAATCGTATGTATTAAGTTATAGATAATACCCAAGTTTTCGTCTAAAAGCCCGCTATTACTCGTTGCTAGTAACAGCGGGCGAATTTCCTTGGATTTCTACGAGTTTACGATTCGTTATATATATTATATTACATGATCCCATAACTGGAAAACAGACTGATGCAAACGTCAGTAAGGGTTTTTTTAAATTTTTTTTTAAGAACTGAGAGTGTAAACAATTATGACCAACCAGCTCACTTCTAACACATGCTTAATTATCAAAAAAGTAATAATTATGCGAAAAACAGTCAGATGTTTTTTATTCAACAAAAATGTATTTACACTCTGAAAGTCATCGATTCCAAATCCTCTGAGATGAGTTTATTTCGAACCGTTGTAGTTTCTACTAAGAAATCTCTGCTTAAAAAGTTAAACAGCCATGATTTAATTTACGGCTACCTATCTGCATCAACACAAATAACAAACAGGAGAATATAACGTGAGAAAAATCGCTTGAATATTTAACAATCACTTGTTTACTCGCATTTGAGATCTTATCTTCGACTCCTATTACGTCATCGCATCGTTAAAATGGCGCGATAAAAACGATCAATGAATATAATTAACAGCGGCTGTGTTGATTAAGTAAAATATCGTCTAGAACTTGCTTAATTGTAAAAGCGATTGTTTTAGGAGGTTTAAAATATTATTTGGCTCGATCCCCAATGTTTCCATGGGTTCGATATTTCGTAACCCAGAAGACATTATTTTGTATCGGTTATCAGTCCATTACCCATTCCAATCATCTTTAATGTGGCTGTTATCATTATTCTTTGCCCAGATTTTGTCCACTCAACAATATGAAAAAATACAGAAATCACTTTATTGACATTGTATCATTATAAAAGAGTTGTTTAATCGAAGTGGTAAACTCACAGTGGAATGAGTTCAACATTCTTCATCAAGAAGCTTAAGTGAGATCAATACATCAAAAAGATGTCGTCCATCAAAATTAGTGTCAATCAAAATGATAGCTACTTTATTTTAACATGTCAAGGCAAGCTTCCACTAAAACAAATTTGATCCCGCAGGAAGCAAAATAAAATTTTTGCTTAAAAAATAAACAGACTTCATTCCAGTCATTCTGCCAGTAAAACAGTGATTAAAAAGGCTAAATTTTTCGGATTTGGTTTAATGGTAAAAATTATGCTTATTTTAGGAAATAAATATTTGCAAATATTTACTTATTCCTAGGTTGATCTCGCTCCCTCATCCTACAGCCCTCTTTACACTGAACAGACTTGTAGTTTGTTAAATTCGCCTGCGTGACCAGATTCTACGTGTAAACCAACCTATCAACATACACGTTCTCTCGACTAACCTGCTGCATGTTGTTATTGTAGAGTCCATCAAGTATGAGGAAGCAAAAAAATAATGGCCATTCACATTCGATGTGTTCAAATTTACTCAACTCATGTAGTTCGTAATGAAGTCGTAGCCGATCCTAAACGAACACACACGAAATGTCATCAATAATATAATACACTTAACAAAGCACTTTACTATTTATTTCATGAGAAACTCGGCAAAACAAAACGCCTATAACTTAACTTAATGCATTAAACGAAATAATAAAGTGACCTCCTTACTTTCATAAAAGCGAAGCTGTTAGTTATTATTATACCCAGTTATAAAAGAAAATGGCTTTCGAGAGTCGATGTAAATTCACAATGTTGATCAGAATCGAACTGACACAATAAAAGACAAAACAGAGGAAATTTATTGAACAAACGCAAACCTCGTTTTCACAGTGGTGGCCATCACGTAAAAAGCGTTTGCAACCGTAAACACCCTGTAAACAAGAACATTAAAAGCATAGCTAGCAAAAACATAATGTCTCAAAGCACACACCTACAAAACATTAAAGGATGGCATCTCGGAAATATATCGATTAGTTTCACCTGTGAAATCTAGGCGTCCACCAATATTTGAAAACCAAAAACTTACCCGTTTAAATTGCATGTTATCCCTAAATCTTATAATTGGTTTCTATTATTTTACAAAAAGCGTAACTTCTATTAGAATCGTTACATTGAGATTGACTATGCGCTGTGCGTGGAAGTATTATAAAGCATAAATTTGCAGATATAAACCGTGTACCCCTTGTTTATTGATCTTTTTTTACGCAGACAAAATTAATAAAACCTCAAGGGTATCAACGTACTTGTAGTCTGTTAACGATTTCAGATTTCGTCGTGTTTATAATGCTTGCATCTTCGACAGCAAATGCTGGAAAACTTACGATGCTAAGTAGTGCCGAGCCACACTCCTGTAAACGGAAAGATAAAATAAACAAAAAAATCACAAAAACGGGTAAACAAAGCCGAAACACGAACGGGTTAAAAGCAAACAAAAATCTGGGATGCTTTTTAAGAGGCTTACATTTTTTTAACTGTCTGTAAAAAAGCCTAACAAAAAAATATTCATTCATAGCAGGTCAAATCACGACATGGCGGCTTTTTTTGAAGTTGTTTGTAATCCAATCACAAGCGGAGGTGTCAGTAACAAACTTAGACTTTCTTAGCATTAAATTATCCTGATACTTGGTGCTAGCTGTTGCGTTGGCTGAATTTTCAATATGCTGAAGCCAATTAGGACAGCTTAGTTTACAAATAAGAATTAATTAACGGATTAGCTGAGCAGTAATTACAAATATTTTTTAACTCATATGGTATCTACGGACTGAGACATTCCTTATTTGGAACGGATGGAAATGCGAGTACGTCCGTTCTTATCGCTCGTTTTTCTCTTCAGTCATCACAGACTAGAGACAGCACGTACTTTTGAATGGGACTCTCTCGGCAACATGGAATGCAGGACAGTCTAAAAATAAAATAAAATAAAAAACACTGATAACATATCTGAATGAACATTGTAGAGTAAAAAACAACTACGTGTACACAGGTGTATAGAAGGTCATATTTTTTAATGTGGTTATCTTTTATCCCAAGGACGAAATTTGTACACGAGAAAAATCAAATTTGCTTCATAAAAAGAAGTCCTACAAAAAAATACACACAACTAATAGATTTGACACAACTAATTCCCAATGGTATAAACTAATGTTTGGTCCCTATCCCCTTTACCAGTTCCCCTTGTACGTAGCACCACCCTGTACTTTTATATTTGCTTGATGGTTAGCCTCAAAAACTTTCGCAAGCGAACATAATCAACCAACAAACAAAAATAAAATAAACTTGTAACAAAATAACTTTGTGACAAAATAAATTTGTAAGTATAAAGACATAGACAACAATGTTGATATTTATCAAAAAGAAACAGGCTGGGAACAGCATGACTAACTGAAAAAGGAGACAATGGAGACAGTGAAGATTATCTTTTTTTGTTTCATATTGTCGATCAAATGCACACAGCTAGGATGAATGAAGTTGTTGTGGACAGCATCAAAAATTTGCATAATGTCAACACTAATTAATCACATGATTAACGCGTCAGGAATTCCTGACATCGTTTAGATAATTTAATGATCTTAATTTGTGCATGCGAATGAAGAGAATAACAACATATTGTTATTTGAAAGCACAATAAGCACATATGACGCTAATTTTTATTCTAGTGTCTAATTGTCAACAAGTCTGTGTTAATAAATAGAGAGAGACATATGCTTCTCGCTAAAACTAGATTTCAAACATTAAAATTTTATCATTACTATCGCTTATAGTGTACTGAAATCTCGTTGCGTAACAAATAGCCGTCAATAAACTTGTTTTTGCATCACAAGACTTTGCCGCACCTACAATTATTTCATTCACTTCTTTAGATCTTCACAACACAAAAAAACTTTATTTTTTAAAGTTTTAATAATTTTGTTTTTTACAATACTGTTCCGAACAGTTCAACTTACAAGCTAATGACCTATCTGGCAAAATTTTTATTTCTTGTACAGACGGTTGCTTATTCAGCCTTCAGTCATGAAATGCTAGCAACCATAATAAATCAATTTTGTCTCTGTTTTGTACACAGCAGCAACCTCACTTGTTACACAATTGTTCCATTTACATGGCAAATTACACAGGAACTTCAAAAAGTAATAACATGCATTTGCAGGATCCACATACACATTGAGCCAAAGAAATCTGATTTGCACCAAAATTCAAAACTATGGTGTCAATACCAGCTGGAACATATAGACAGCCATACCTTACAATACTGGATTTGATCAGCTTGCACATGAATGATGGAACCAACACCACCACGTGATCCAAACACATCCAGCTCGTTCATAGCTTCCAGTGCTGCCTTGAAGTAAAAAGAAATTGTTATATTTACTGCGTGCATGAAAATGAGAAAGAAATGGTGAGTTAGCAGAATAAGCAGTTAAATTTCTTTTTGCAGTTTTTCGATTAAAATTTCGGTAGATTAAAGGTCAGCTCCAAAAAATGGTAAAATTTAGAAAAAAAATTTATTCTAATCAACAATATATTTTCCCAGTAAAATGGCAATGCTTGTTTCAGAGTACCTCTATGCCCTCTCCTCAACCAAAGAAATGCATTTTAATATTATTTATAATATCAGGAGACATTTAATTGAGTTTGTATCTTTTTTTTTCTGGGGCACTCGTTTGAATTTTTTTAGTAACCACTCTTCTCAATTAAGTTCCTCGTTTAAGAACATTAACTCTTAGTTGGCAAAAGCTTTATACCCTAGCAGTATTAAAACAAAAATTACTTTCTTAATTAAAAAAAACAGCTATAGAAAAAAAGTTAATTTTATGATACAGTATTAAAAATCATAAAAACACCTCCAACCCGAGGTAACTTGATCAAAATATTTCACAACACAAAATTATTTTCACATTCGTTTAGCTGTTGATTTTTTCCTGTATGTTAATTAATTCAATAAAGTTAATTAATTGACACAATATTGGTCAAAACTTACCTTTGCCATACCCACAGAACTAGCATTTAATTCTGTCATTCCTCTATTTGTTTTATCACCACGTTCCCACACACCAAAATCCTACAAATTTAACACGGCTCAAACGGAAACAGAAAAGCATGCAATTAAAGAAAAAGAAAATATATTTTTGCAACAACATTGAGTCAAAATAGGAGCGATCTGCAGATAAAAAAGTTTAGAATTAAAAAGCGATCAAATGAAATAATACATACTGGAACACGATAAGCACTTTCGATATAAAACACAAGATTTTGAATGAAATCAACTTCATCTTTTGTATATATAATTTGAAGACCTACATATTAATAGAAAGTAAGAAATCGTTAATTGCTATCAGAAAAACGGAGTCGAAAACTTTTCAGCTTTAAAATAAATAATAACACGTTAAAAATATAGACGTTCGTAGACGTTTTGTAAAACGTCAATTGTTCAAGCGTCAAGATAGTTATAATTTTTTTACGAGATTGACAACTACACTTAGTCTTAGAAGAATCTCAACATAGTGTTGATGCAATTCATATCGTTTTACGTTTACCTTAAATAACAGTCAAAATATTCAGGCCTGAATACCTTTGTATCTTTAGTTAATATCAAAACCTGTAACCGAAGCATGGAAATTTTAAGGCGTTGTAAAGTTGCTTTTTGAAAAATATTTCTTGTTCGAACTTGGGTTTGTAATTTCCTTCATAAATCTGAAATGACTGAGTACTTGGTAACGATCAAAATGAATAGGTAGTTCCCTGAACAAAACGTTTGCAAGGTAATGACTGTCATTATTTCAACACGTATCCTGTCGTAATCAAAAGTTTGGCAAGTACAAAGGATGTCAATCAACTTATGTTTACATCTTTAAGACACACATCTAAGATTATTCGGGTAAATAGCTTTTAAAGTTAAAAAGATTTTCCCTCCTGCAAATAAAACCAAACCTGAGGTAATCATCTGTGCAAGAATCAACAAATAAAGTGCAACAGAATCGATCTGTAGATGACCCCAATCATTGTCGCCAACCACGACTTGGCACGTGTCTACAATAGAAAAAAAATCCTAAGAAGGGAAATTCATAAAGTACATAATGCATAGAAAGGGAGGGATATTAATACGAGCACAAATGCATACAAAGAAGGTAGAAGGGGTCGGGATGCTTAAAAGTTACTTCTGTGGGAAATTTTATGGATTTCTTTGAGAGATTGGAGACATCAACTTAACATCGATGAAAAAAAAAAGTTTTTCTTTCGTAATTTTTGCAAACAAAAGCACACATTATCAGTGGACAGATCATAGTTCAAAAGATGTTTAAAAATGGTTCACGTGTGTGCATTATGCAAAATCCCCCGAATACAATTTTTGACTGATAAATAAACGATTCTGTAGATGTATTTTAATTCCAAAAATGTTACATCAGACCGAGCATAAATTCTTTAAGCATTGTTATGTCAGATTAGCTAATAAGTTTTTATTTGATTTTTACAAAACTGGGGATGAACACTTACTATAACTATACTTTGCATGTAATGAATCTTCTCTTCTTTGAGATTTTTTGAACTTCTCCACCTTATTCACCTATATAACATTAATAATGTCGAGCTAAATCAAGGATTTAACATTTATCCTTCTGAAAAAACAATTTAATGATATCACAACTTCACTTGTATGCTACATTTTATGTTTAAACACAAGAGTATATAATAATACCATAATATTATTACGAAAACCAAAAAAAACAAAAAAACTAACCAGTCACATAAACTTTTAATTTTTTTGCTTTAAAAGCTTAACTTTTCTATAGGTCAGCTTAACATCAAAACTGTGTGAGTGCTGTTTTGGTATTTACTTAATCTACGTGTCTTCACATACACTGTAGAATGTTTTTTTCTGAACGTAGACTAAATTCCCCACAAGATCAAGTAGTTTTGGGGCCACCCTACCCAAAACATGCAAAATGATTTTTTCGAAAAAATGCAAAACATTCTTGCAAACAAAGGGATAATAAGGTCCAAAGGGATGACACAATCACCACCATGACAATATCCATGATGTACTTTGACGGTGGTGAAACCGACACAGATGTAAAAACCAACTATGAATAAGTAAAGAAAACCCAAACAAAACAAAAATTATCATTTTTGAACAAGTGTGCACACATTTTATACATAAGAACAAGTGCGCACACATTTTATACATAAGAACAAGTGCGCACACATTTTATACATAATGATTTTATTGTTTTTTAATTTTTTTTAAAAAATCAGTTATACAGAAATTTATAGATGTATGAAAATTAAAAGGAAGAAAAGTGCTTAAACTTTGTGTGACTTAAGCTATCACAAAACTAAAGCTCTGCAATGTCACATATCCACAAAGCTAGGTTGTCTTTTGTTTCATATGGTGCCCATTATACTTTTGGGGAACGAAATTTGGACATAAAAAAAGAGAAAATGGGAAAAAATATTATTTCATGTTTGTTTTTTTTGATATGTAAGAATGTATTAACTGCAAAAAATATATTTATTTTTTTGTTAGATTTGAAAAAATATTAGTTTTCTGCCCACACTTTTTCCTGTACAAAATGTAGCCAAGAACAACAGCAAAAGTTTCATACTACTATCAATTATTATTATTGTTATTGAAATTATTTACCCAGGATAGCCTATTCAGTTCCTATTAGTACTGCTATCAACAATGGTCCTGCCAAGGGGGTCCTAGTGCATTTAAAGTTCCAATTTAAGCTACGAAATTCGTGCAAGCACAGCAATCACTCAACTAGACAACTACCTAATATATCAATCCTATTCTCATGCTGTGGGTTCAGCAGAAAGGATAGATTCACACTTTTATACTCTCTGGCATGACTAAGCAGGGGTTTAAACCCAAGACCTTCTGCACTGGAAGCGAACCCTCTGCCACAAGGCAATCGGTTAAACTTTGGTTTTTTTTGTCGTTATTTTTTAATGATGTTCGTTTCTAATGAAATGTGAAGGTGTTAAAGCTGGGTTCTTTTGGACATTTTATAAGAAAAGACAGTGATGACTTGGCAATTCACCAAAAACGTTTTACAAACGGTTCATAAAATTATATGATTTATAAATACTTGGTTGTGATTGTTCTGCTCTAGGAACTTTAAACACAATAGATGCAGTTCTTGATAGCGTATGGCATGCAGTCAAGACAATGTCTGAAAAACAATTAAGTACCCCTCTGATAGGAGATATTAGAGGTTAGACGCTGTTTAATGACATCACCAACCCGCTGCTTTGGAAACACATAGATTGGCTTTGCTTAGGAAATTTAGTCATGTGGAAATAGACTGCAGGTCAATAATTTAGGGTTTATACTAATTTAGTGGCAAAAACACTGCAGTAGGTAGTATATTTTCAAAATTATGCCAAAATATCCTAAATTCTTTCTCAGCATACTTTATATCTTTGAAATAATAATATAAATAGGAATCTTTTAGCACTATTTTTTAAAAAATTAATATCATTCCTAATTTGAATTGTATGATGTTGAATATAAATAAAAACATTATATAAAAAAATTCAATATAATAAAAATTAAAATTGGTGAAAAGATGTCCATAAAATGGAACTAAAGGAAAGATTTCTGAGCATTTAAAAGAAGTGTAATATCACAAAGGTCACAACTGACTATTTAATTGCTGACCTAGTGAGAAAATTCCAATAGTAGCTGAATTGCCTTTATTAAGGAGACCAGAAATTTTGTAAGGTTAAAAGGTTATGCCTTTTTGGTAGCATCATAAGAAGTTTACATTCCCTACCTTTAAAGATCCATAAGCTAGATTGAGGGTGACAGATTAGTCTGTCTAACAAATTAAATTTTTTTAGGTAACATACCTGCTGCATCATACAAGTCAGCAAGCCTCTCATTAATTTGACAACACTCTGAAAAAAAAGAAGGTATCATAACAGAAAAAGGGTATAGGTAAAAGAAACTTCGTATCTTCCAAAAAAAGTTGTGAATTCCAAATTTCCTCCAAATTTCAGCACTAGTTTGTTTAAAATTGCTACCATACCAGTATGCTAATAGTCAGGATGCTGGCTTTAAAATAATAAAAAGGTTTGTAAAACTCAGGGGAAATTCTAAAAACAGTAACAGATAACATAACCTCAGGAGCACAATTTCACTTACTGGTCACCAAATTTTTTGTGGATTTTCTTACACAACAAGATATTTTGTTTATAAAAAATAAAAAAAATATAAATAAAATATGTTTTAATTAACATACATTCTGTATGTTATCATGTTGCAATTGCTCCTATTTCAATAACTTGCATATTTTTAAGAAAAGTTTCAGAAAAGCAAGGTTGCATAAGTGCACAAGGTACAGGGAACATGAAGAAAACAAGAAAATATATCACAGCACACTTGAATATCATAAGATACAGATAAAACGAGGTTAAACAAAAAATGAAACTTGTCCTTTCACCTTTTAAAGCAAAAAAAGAACAAATGTATTTAACACAATGATAATTTTAACAAGAAAACTAGGATGAGAAAATTTACTGAAAAATCAGCAAAGATAGTGAAAAGGCAAAATTAAATAAGGATTGTTGTATCATAGCGTGTTTAATTTTGTATGCCTTAGTGTTAGTAAAATTTGGAAAGACAAAAGTGTTAAAAGATTTAATAAATGGCAACATTAGCAAATTAGAATTCAATTAAAAATGTTTCGATTCGGATTTGTTCATCCAAAAACATTTTTCACTATTGAAGAAAAGCCAAAAATGATGGCAACGACAATGTGTGTAATGATAGTGACCACTACTCCATCATCTCAGACTCTATACTACTTCTTTTTAATAAGCCTGTAAAAGTACCATCCAATGGTGACCAATTGGACATAGATGCTTTAGAACTTGTCTTTGAATTTGTAAAACGCCATTCTCTAAATGATAGTATGGTCCTTTTTTTATAAGCACATAACACATCATGTGCAAGCACATGTTATGTGGAAGCAAATAACTGAACATTTTGACTCCAATACTAAACCTTCCCAAACCTCAACAACAACCTCCCGAGCATGATGCTGTCCTTTGCCATTGCATAGAAGTTTCAATCGTCACAGCAGTTGTGTGGAATTCTCTTATTGCAAATCCAAGCTTTCCAAGCCAAATTGGGCATGAATGGAAAGTTAAACGTGAAAACTAAGTGTTCCTTAGCTTTTGTGTAAGAAAGCAAAGATGTTTTCGACAAAGCACATTTGATATTAGAATAGTATATATGACATGGTTTGCAATTTCCGACCGTTTCATTATTATAACGCTGTTAAAACGCTGTTATAACGCTGTAATAGCGCTTCCACTTTAGCGTTAATTTAAAACTTTGATCTTCATTTTTAAAGCTTTAAGAGGCGTTTAAACAACCAGTATTATAACGCGTTAATAACACTACCCCAAAACAATAACTTGACTTCACGTTCAACAAGTTTAAAAAGTACACTGTAGATCAGAAATTTTATTATTAATTTTTATTTTATTTCCAACTTACGACATTGTCATCAGTGTTAGCCAGCGTGCAATTATATTATGTTGTTATAAAAAAAGTTTATTTACAACGTGTAATAGTTCCATTTATATTTAGCTACCATGTTTTAGAACAAGCGTTCTAAATCATAGTAGCTGCAAATGTTTCATTTCGTTGATAACGATCTTCTCAAAAACCCGTTTGACATATTGTAAGATGAAAACAGGATCGTAGAAAGCTAAAAGATCATCGTAAATCGTTTAAAAATCATGAAAACAGGATCATAGAAAGCAAAAAGTTTGTCGTAGATCGTTTAAAAATCCTGAAAACGGAATCATAGAATACAAAAAGATCACATTAGATCGTTTAAAAATCATGAAAACAGGATCATAGAAATCAAAAAGATCGCCATAGATCGTTTAAAAATCCCAAAATCAGAATCTAAAAATCAAAGAGAACACCGTAGATCGTTTAAAAATTATGAAAACGGGATTGCAGAAATCAAAAATATCGCCGTAAATGGCTTAAAAATCATGAAAACAGGATCGAAAAAAACAAAAAGATCTCTGCAGATCGTTTAAATACAGTCAAAACGGCATCGTAGAAAGCAAAAACATCGCTGCAGATCGTTTAGAAATCATGAAAAAGGGATAGTAGAAAGCAAAAAGCTTGCCATAGATCATATACTGTGAAATGATGGTGGAGACGATTCTAATAACGGGTTATAACGGTTAGAATATGACGGTCGCTATAAAGAAGCGTTTTAATGCATTATAACGGTTAGAAGTCACAGATTTGGAACGTCTGTCTGAGCAATGTTAGAAAGTTTTCTACGTGCGAGATTTTGTGAAATCTATAACGCCGTTATTAATGCGTTATAACGCTTCTAAATGATGAGCCAATCAGTTTAAAGTAAGCAAGTTGAACTTTAACGCTTGGATATACTTTTTACAGTCAGCGTTATAACGTGTTATTAACCCCGTTATAATATGAAATAAAGTTAAAAAGCAAACGGTTGATAACTGTAAACCATGTCACATATGTCTAATTTTTCAAAGATTTATTTTTCTATCTAAGCGTTATACTAATTTAAATATGGTCTGCAAGCTTTGATGCTAAAAATCGCATATACATGGGACTGAAATCAATTTTGGCTTTCAGAGAACATCGCTAACCTTGCTGGTGGATCCATTTTTTCCAATTTTTTTATTTATTTCTTTTAAAAACTTTGTACATTGTGAGTACTGTGACTGTCAAACTTTCTGCAAATAGGACAAGCAAGAAAATTCAAGAAGTCCAGTAAAGTTTTTAGATTCATTATATAAGTATGTCATGTCTGAGGTTAAAAAATTCTCCTAAGCCAGTGCCAACTATAAGGATGAACAAAATAGCACTGCACCAAATATGTACGCCCGTCAAAATCATTTTTATTTTCTTCAGGCTAACAAACAATAAATCTAAAGTAAACAATAGTTTACTTTAGATCTATAAATTAAAATCCCACCAAATTATGAAAAGTTTTCCATCCACAAAATTAATTTCCAGGAAGTTTTTTTCCTCATAACATATACCAAATTCTCTTTGTGTATGCTACATATTCACGGCTTGTTTTACTTCAGTGATGAACCTAAATTTTTAGGGAATACCTGGCATCAAAACACACCTGTTCTAGTTCATATTGTCTTGACTTATCTTCACCATAATCCACAGTTTTACAGTAAGCTAACGATAATCCCCACACAGCTAGTATACTATATACATTGTCCCGAATCCATGAGTCACTGCAATCCTTTTCAGGAACAAATTGTGCTCTATACAAACTGGCTGGTAGAAGACCAGTAACAGGATTCTAAGTAATAACAGATATATACATATAAAGAAAGTTTTGTGTACATATCTAAACATATATTATGTGAGTTAGAATTATTTATATGAATCACTAGTACTCCATCTCTATAATAACATAGTCTGTTTGTGTTCTGAAACCATTGATAACATAGAATGCATAAAATAGATATTGTCATATACATTTATATTTTACCTAAAATATGTATGCCGCGTGAACTGCCATAAATTTTTCCATGAGACAAGCTATACTAGTTATACTATGCACTTCCTTAGCTAAAAAAGCCTTGTTTGTTAGTGGAAAAATTTCAAGTAATTACCTTTAAAAAAAATAACAAGCAAAAAACAGTTAATTAAAAAAAAAAATTTTTCCAATCAAATAAAGTTTTTAGTTGTGAAGGCCTATAACACCTAGCTATAAAACTTTACTTACCTGAAAATCCAGTATTGTACGCTTAACCAGTAAATAATAATCATGCAGAGTTTTTATGTCTTCATCATCTTCTTCACTTTCAAGATTAGACGTCTTAGGATTTACATATTCTTTCATGCTTCACTTGCCTAAAAATATAATAGTAACAAATATGGAAACTATCTTCAGTAAAATGTGAAAAACATAAGTTTTGGTGTTAACTGGCTTTAGGCTTGCTAAAAATAAAATAAGTATAATTCGGACAGTATTTTGTGAGTTGGAAATGGGTTTTTCAGTCCTAGAAATTGAAAAAGTTAATAACAAGAATATGATCCTTCCAGAAAAAAATTTTTTGTTTATAGTATAAAAATGTTATCGGAATAAATACACATAAATAAATACACAAGAAACAAGCTCAAAAAACAAACAATTTAAGAAAATCTTGAGGCTCATCTGAACTTCAAGTCAGAATTTTATTTGTAAAATATTTATACAGGATGTCATTTTAGTTGAGAACTGCTTTCAAAAGAGTCCTGTAGCTTAAGGTTTATATAACCTTGTTTTCTACAAGGTGAATGAGGTGGTGAAGGGTCTCCTTAAGAGACAAGAGAGGAGTTGAACGTCCTCCACCATACCTTAGTTTAAAGGGGCGATTGTGGAAGTCCCATGAAATGCCACATAGTGATGGTGTCACTTTAAAAAACACCCAGTCCGGTCTGTGAACGGTTGGCGCTAGGAAGGGCATCCAGCTGTAAAACAATGCCAAAACTCTTTATTAATGGCCGTAAGAATAGTTAATCAGACAAACTGCGTAAACGGGGCTGGAACTCTAAGGAGTGAAGGTGTCGCGCACGGTAGGACAGATGTCAGATGTGAGCATCGTCAGACCGTTACCCAGCTATCACATCACAAGGTAGATAACATACAGTTTGTATGCAAGCGTTGCAAAGGTGAGATTATAGAGAATGAAGTATTTCCAGCTTTAATGATGTACAACAGTGGCTCGTTAGAGATAGTTAAGAACTTCTGTTACTTAGGTGATATGTTGGGCAGTGAAGGGGGTGTTGGAAGAAGTGTTACTTGCAGGATAGGTTCTGCTTGGAAAAAGTTTAGAGAGTTACTTCCTTTATTGACTAGCAGAGTCCTGTCAATTGAGGTAAAAGGTAGGTTGTATGAGGCCTGTGTAAGAAGTGTTATGTTGTACGGTAGTGAGACATAGGCAGTGAAGCAGGAAGATCTTGACGGTTTAGAAAGGAATGATATGAGAATGGTTAGGTGGATGTGTAATGCCAGTCTGAGAGACAGAAAGAGTTCAGATGAGCTAAGAAGCAGGCTAAGTCTCTGTAGAATTAAAGATGTTATCCAGATAAGAAGATTGAATTGGCTGGGGCACTTGGAAAGAATGGAGGAGGATAATTGGGTAAGAAAGTGTAGAGACTTGATAGTTCCTGGGGCAAAGCCCAGAGGCAGACCGAGAAAGACTTAACAGGAGGTTATAAGGACAGACTTGATAGAGAGGAAGTTGAGTTTAAATCTAACACAGTCTAGATCAGATTGGAAGAGGGTCATTAATATACCCCGTCCAACCCATGATAGCATGGAAAACGGACGTTAAGCCGAGAATGATGATAATGATGATGATCTGTTATAAATGAAGAAAACAGGCTCATTTCTGGGTTAATTTAAGAAAATCGAGGCTGAGAAAAAATATTTTAAATCGCTTCGTTGAATTGAACATCGATTTGCTTTCGTTTCTTAACATTTCAAAAAATTAAAATAACTTCATTTCGGTTCAAATTGTTTTAAAATCGCTTCTAGTATAACACATTTAACACTTGTCATTAATTATCAAATTATGTAAATATCTGCATTTTCCATCACAAAACTAACAAACAGAGTTATAGACGGCATATTATAGTAGATCATTTAAAAACAGTAAAAACGGGATCATCAAAAGCGAAAAGATTGTCATAGATCATTTAAAAATTATGAAAACCAGACCATAAAACGCGAAAAGATTGTAGTAGATCATTTGAAAACAATTAAAACGTGATCGTAGAAAGTAAATACATTGCCGTAGATCATTTAAAAACAGTAAAAATGGGATCGGTAAGAGATCAATGTAGATTGTTTAAAAACAGTCAAAACGGGATCATTGAAAGAGAAAAGATCACCATAGGACGTTTAGATTGAAACTATGAATACACAATTTTGCTAGTCATTTCAAAGAAACTAATGTTGTGTAAATCTGTGGAAGCGAGAAAGAAATGTCTACAAATAGTGAATAATAAATTCATCGCGGTTTTACTTGCTTTTAATTGCTTTGGAAAAACAATTCGTCTCAGAATTAGTTTCGTAATTCGTTTACTTTTTTGTTTCTAGATAGAACACAATCAAGAACAGTGCAACACTTTGATGTAGTATTCAATAGCATATGAAAGCATAAATATTGCCATATTGACCTTCCTATTCTCTGCTATTTTCATCATTGAAATTATTCACACAGGATAGCCTCTTTAGTTTATATTGGTTTTGCTATTAATGAGCGTCCTGCAAAAGGGGTAAAAGCTCCCGTTTAAGCTACAAAAGTTGTGCAAGCACAGCAATTGCTTAAGCAGGCCCGGTCGGGTAATTGTACCCCCACGAGCGCTAAATCGCTCACTTAAATTAATCTGCGTGAGGATCCATGTGTGATGGCAAAGACTTTTGCAAATTAGTTTGTGTGAGTGGTCAATGAAACAAAAAGTTACGACATGCAAAGCTTGATCTGTAAAAAAAAAACTAAAAATAATCCAGTCGTCGCTGATCAAAAATATCTACAAAAATGCTCGATCGAGCACTTAAAATTAGAATTTCTTCACAACTGATTTCCGTTGCCATTATGTTGGCAATATTTTTTTGTAGTGAAATTGTTCAGCTGCCAATATCTTTCGTCATTCAAGTTTTATTAGGGCTCATAAATTCGATGCACTGATCTCCTAAGACGATAAAAAATGAAAATGGAGTGCAAGTCTTATTGACATACGTACCTTCTGGATGGTGAACTTGAAATAAGCCCCCCCCCCCGGGCTTAATCTATCGTTTACGGTAGGTTAGGGCATCATTAGATCATTAGGTTGTATATCGCAGAAGTGGCCGGTGACATGCTTCGAAAATTGTTAGAGTCTTTGCAGAGTCAATTGTTAGAGTCTTTGCAGAACATCTCTCCCCACAAAACCAAGGGCAGGGCTGACTTATTGCCTGCTGTGTCGGGTGGGAGAAAGAACTTATAGACTTCTTTTTAATACAATATACAATTTTTTTTATTATTATTACGAATCGAATAGAACGCAATGATGTGTTGGCAGATTTGCTATATTTTTAAAACTTTATTTAGCTTGTTTTTTCTTTGGTATTACATCACGAGAACATTCGTCTGAAAGCTGTATTAAGGTACAGGGCAGCTGACCTCTCCCATGTTCTGGTTATATTTAACTTGCATGGGTGCGTACTCTTCTTGCAGTATTCTCTGTGATGATGAAGGTCGGAATGACTTGTGGCATGGTTCCAAATGGTCTTTCGTCTTTCGTTGGAGTCTCAGTATAATGCACCAGTCGAGCATAAGAGTGTCAACATAAAGGAAAGGGGCCAACCTTAATGTTCTCTTTAGCTCATGTTCGTCATAATAACACGATCATTCTTCATAATCTTTGTGTTTTTGGTGGTGCTTATTTATTAGATTCTGTGAGAAAAATATATCGTAGGATCTCTAGAAAATTCTCTTAAAAAGTCTCTTACGTGAGCGATAAATCGCTCGCATAAATTTTTTTGCGCGTGTGTGGGCGTATGAGCATGCGATCACACGCGTCTCCTGATCAGGCCTGTTAAGTAGACAACTGCCTAAAATATCAATTCTATTCTCATGCTGCTAAGTAGAAAGGATAGAATCAAGAGCTTGAAACAGAAAATGTCATTGAAAGAGTTGAGAAACCAACTGACTGGGCCTCCAACATTGTCATAACACCAAAAACTGATCGAACAAAAATTAGAATAGGCATTGACTACATCCAAAAAATGCCAGCATGTATTATAAGGCATAAACTGAAGAGCTACAAGGTTACAATTTCCAGCTAATACATGAACCTATTAGGTTAATCTATCTGATGATCTCTGTCATCTAAAGCAAAAGCTGGCTTCATCAAACAAGAAGAATTTCCTTTATACTTGAGATTGTTCAACTCACGTTAAAAAAAATATCACACTTCAATCTCTTGCCATTTCTGTCAGAATACATTGACAAGAGGCAGAAAGAGCTATAACCCAACAATATGCAAGGAAACCAGTGTGAGTGATTTAGGTATTATAGTACGAGAAGACAGGATCATTAACCCATCACAGCTACAAAAAAAACTGTACAATTAGTGCACAAAAACCATCAAGGCAAATTCAAACCACTTATCAGAACGAAATTCAGTAATAATACACGGACAGACTTATAAATCAATGATGGATTTTTTATGTGGAAGAATAGACAACGTTCCACGTGCTATGAAACGAAAACTGCGAAGAAAAAAAATTCCAAGTTCTACCAAGTTAGTATTGTTCAAGAAAATTCTACTTAAGTAGAATAAGTGAAGTAGGCCCAGCCTCGTACAAAGTTATCTCAGTTGTATGAAGTTGGTTCGAATCAGAAAAGTTCAAATAAATTAGAATAAGTTAAGTAGGCCCAACCTCATATATAGCATTTGAAGTCGTACGAAGTTGGTATAGATAAAAAGAATGAAGTTTTAAGTGGGAGCAACGACATTGCCCAACCTCGTACACAGTTATTTAGGTTGTACGAAGTTGGTACAATCATTAGATAATAATGGTCAAAAATTAACGTTCAGAGAATATTTGAGATATTATAATGTTTACTGAATGTATTTAACAATGCTTAGATATTCATTTCTAAACCAAATTATTCGTTGCATAATTTTTGTACAGCAATTGTAATGCCAATCTTCCTACAAAATTACCCATCTTCGTACAAGCGCGAAAAATGATCAACCTCGTATATACAACGGGTAAATTTCGTACGGAACAGCTTGCCTCTGCAATCTGGAGTGAGCAATTCATACCTTGGGAGACTATTTAATTTATATCAATGCCTCCTGATAGTAGTATTATTAAATTCCAGCTTAATCACTATTCAGACCAGAATTAGGTCTGGGAGGTTTTTGAGTTTATGGAAGAGAAGTGATTCACTCTTTGTTTTGTTGGTGTGGAGAAGTGTTTCGAACGGAAGAGAACTGTTTTTATTAAAAGAGAAGCAAGCCATCATATGGGTCATCGCACACCAGAGACCTGGCATTTTGTCAGTAGGAAACACAGTTGCCATATTCTAGCAATTTCTAAAATTCTGGAGACAAAACAGGAAGAAACAAAATGCATCCAGCAGACATCTTTTTTCTCGCTATGAATGGCAACGACTTCATTTAGCACCGGGCTAAGTGGTCCCGACACACGACGTACAACATAACTAACAACCTTCATACTTTATCGACATAAAAAACCGACAGACGTTCAGTCATACTTTTCCAACCAAATGGACCCGACAAATGAAACCGCATTAATCTAATTTTATTATTTTCAAGAAAATATATATAAATATAAATATTAGTCTTAAAAATTTTAAAAAATACACAAATAACTTGATTACTATATACTCCTAACAGTACTTCAATACGTTATGTATGTCGACTTTACTTTGTATATTTATTGTCATTGCCTAAAATATCATAACAAACACGGGTTTTCAACGCAACGTGACTTTTTATTTCATCCTATCCTATTCCTGCTTGTGAGTCGGGTCAAGAATTTTGCCCCAAACTCGGTCCTCTAGGCATCGGCACTTTAATTGGAATCACCTTTTTAGATATGGGCACTTGAATACACGAGTTTACAGTTTCAGTTGTTTAAATAAATCTTTCTTTTGTTAGGAAGGTTCTGACCATAAAGAAAAGTGAAAAAAATTTTTTTGTGAAATATTTTGGAAAAAAATGTTACAATTCCTTCACATATATATGTTTTAAGTAGGGTTAATGCGAACAACATAATGAGTTTTCATGCCGTGAGACTAATCATTTCTTCAGAAAATGTAAAATATTCATAATGCCTACGGTCAAAACCTTACTAAATTCACATTGTTTACTTACTTTTTTTAATATAGAAAATGAGTGAA
This sequence comes from Hydractinia symbiolongicarpus, assembly GCF_029227915.1. Taxonomy (NCBI): domain Eukaryota; kingdom Metazoa; phylum Cnidaria; class Hydrozoa; order Anthoathecata; family Hydractiniidae; genus Hydractinia; species Hydractinia symbiolongicarpus. The sequence goes on along the minus strand of NC_079882.1, from coordinate 3,362,645 downwards.
AAACTTAAACTATTTTTCACCTTGCTTAGGTAGGAAAAAATTAGAGGAAAAAAATAATTGCGACCATAGATTTCTCTTTTAGGGTGGGAAATGTTGGAGGCCACAAATTCCCTGTCTAGGGCAGTTATAACTGTATTTTTTTAAAATATTTTACAAAATCAATGCTCAGAATTCGTATTTTGAGCCATGAAATTATCTCACCCTCTTATCTTAGACATTCCATTCCTCCTCTCTGGAGTTGGCTTTCGTAAAATATTGAGGCTACAAACCGCTACTTGTGGCAAAAAATACTTGCTTTAAGAAAACTTTTTTTGTAACTCTTGGCCTTCTTTCTCAGACCAGCATGGTAACCATGTTAATCAAGTGTAGTTATCCATATACACTTGATAATAGTTTACAGCCTTAATAATGTTTCCGTGGAAAGAAATATGCTAAAAAAGAGTTTTTTCAGCCCCCACATCGTTCTGCCTGCCATGCAGTTGTTAGAGTCTTACGGCTTAAGGCCGAAAATGTAAACATTAAAAAAGGTCTATATATAGCGAAGTTCTTAAAAGAACTGTTTTTGATATTTTTTTATAGGATGTATATACTAGATAAATACCTTATATATAAACTTTTTTTTAACACCTTTCTCTTCAAGTGCCTTCTTCCAACTGTAAGCATGCCATGGTACAAGAAATACACCCTTACGATAATTCGGGAAAACTAACACTCCATCTCGGCTTATTTTGCGATCGGAGGAGATAGACATCACACTATTATTAAAAAGAAAACATGTTCTTTCATGATAACTTTTCTTGTTGCATTTTGTTTTTAATGAAAAGTACACATAAGTTGTATTTTGTCATTATTAACATTTCCTGAAAATTTGAAAGAAATTAATATGAAGGAAGTTAAAAAACTGGAGAAAACACGCTTTTGTCTCCAACAAAGTCTTACTTCTGATATTGTAAAACGATGGAGAGCCATAGGAATGCAGGTACAATTGAATTATAGTAAAGGTGTGTTGCATTCCAGACAAGTTCCGGATAGCGCAGGTGGGAGGACAACCACCAAATTCAATTTTGAAAGTTGCCCAAACTCACCCTTTCATATGCGGGCGTTTAAAGCTTATTGGCATCCTCTTCACACAATGGGGACTAGTACTTTTAACTGCTACACAACACAAGTATAATTCATATGAAAACTAACGAACAGGACCATGTAATGATAAAGTTTGCTGTAGTTTGCTTAAAAACTGTCAAAACAGGCTGTAGAAGGGGAGAGCGATTGCTCTTGCTCACGCAAAGACTCGCCCAATTCTAAAAAATTAGAAGCTAGATAAGCCATTAATTGCTTCCCTAACTTCACAAAATTTTGTCTGGCTGAGCAATATTAATTCATCTCACATGGAAATTAATGTTATATATTTCTTATTATTTGCATTAAAAAAAACTGAAGTATATAAAGAAAACAAGATAAAATAGATAAATTTTATAATAAAATATGGGTTTATAGACTTATTCTATTTATTCAGATTGCTTGCCCAGTCTAAGTTATTGTAACTTTGGGGGAGTGGTTTATTGCTTAGCTGTTATTTTCTTATTGATAGACTTGTAATACCATGTTTTGGTTTTCTTAAAAACTGTCAAAAGAGGCTATGGAAGGCTAATATGGTTTTATAGTTTTTTTGAAAACTGTCAAAACGAAACCATAAAAGGCTTATATGGTGTTGTAGTTCACTTTAAAAAATCATTAAAACAGAACTGCAAAAGGTTAATGTTGCATTGTAGTTTGCTTAAAAATGATCAAAATGGTACTGTAGAAGGCTAAAACGGAGTTGTAGATTGCATGAAAATTATTAAATTGGTAGCTATATACCGTAAAAGGTAATACACCCTAGTTAGCTTGGAAAGTGTGAAAACGGCGTCATAGAAGACTAATATGGTGCTGCAGTTCTTTTAACTGTCAAGCAGGCTCGTAAAAGGCTAATAAGACTTTTTTAAACAGAAAATTTACTAAGAAATAATCATCTCTTTAAGTGAAATGGGAAGTACCTTGTAAGCCCATGTCCATTTTCTGTCAGCACAGATCTCATTTTGGATATTATCCATGAGATTGTCTAATTGTGATAAAAATGCACCTTTGGTAAAATTGATAAAATAAAGTGAAAGAAATAACTTTTTAAACTTTCTTTCCATCCTATATTTTATAAAAGATATTTATTTTGTCTCAAATAAAAGAACCCTACTTTGTTCTACAAACTGCACAAAAATTTTTATTTTTTATAATTCGGTCCCCTTTTTAACGGCAAAATGTTTCTTTTAGTTGTCATAAATTTATGTATTTCAGACAATGTCTCAATAGTTAAAGACAAAGACATGATGTGAACACGTCTATTAGTGATAATAATATAAAAGACACTCACTGTCTCATACAGGCAGTAAAACAAAAAAACTATCAGAAATTACAGAATTAATAAATCAAACACATCTAATCAAACAACAAAATGAACCAAGTCTAGTTTAGCCAGCCTTCAACCACAAGTTATGCAACCAATAATCAGACAAATAGAAATGTTCCCAAACCAACCAATGCTTCAGTAAATAATGAAAAATTCTGCATTTAAACAAAACAGGATGAGATTTTGTTTGCATCTAGCAATGAGCAATTGTGTTTTCTTGCATCATTCTTATGATTACTATATTCACTTTCTATGTAAATGTAGTAAATTATATCAAGAGAGATATGTTCAAAGAAAGTTATCACAAAGCGAAGCTGATTATGGAACAAGATGGTTTCTTAAATGAAAGTTCACCAAAAGGTGCCATGTTTCATATGATAAAAGTAAGTATATAATTTTATTTATCACAAAAGCAGGGATGTGTTAGCAATCATTTAGTCACTTGCTTAACCTGTAATGAGCACTGTGAACAAATAAATAAATAAATTGCAGGTTACAAAAAGTTTATTTTCTTTTTGGCCAAAACATTTATTATTCATCATATTGTAAGGTTCTTACAAAAATATTTGTTATGCAAATTAAATATGCAAATTAAGATATTTCCCTTGGCAAGACAACTGTGATGCTGTTTTTTCTCAGCTATAGATCTACCTATATCATTGTCAACAGTTAATAAAAAATTAATTTCATAAAAGTAATTATATTTTATCTCTAGGAAGAATATGAAGGTTTCATCAAATTACTTGAAGAGGAATTAAAGTTAAACATTTTCCTAAATGAAGAAATATCTAAAGCATCTCTAAAAAAATCAACAAAGAGGTGCTACAAGAGATCATTACGTTTTTTCCTAGTCTTTCCTAAGCAAATCTCTTATGTAGAGGTATGCATGCAGATTAGAAATTGCATTTCACAAGTTTTTAAGCTAATATGCTGTTTTTGCAAAGCACTTTATGAGAAAAGAATTTGAAATTTACTAATATATTATTTTTTTTTTGTTTGTTTGTTTTATAGATATTTTTTGTTATAAAATCAATTAACTGCACCATAATGCTTTTAAATTTAGAATGTATATGTCTTAGTTCTAATTTAAGTCTTGTTTCATTCCTAAAGTTTGATTGCCATTTTGTTTCAATAATTTTTTTTTTTTAATTTAGAAACATTGACTTGTACGATGTCAGCCTTAAAAGGAAGCTAGCGATTTTAAAAGAAGATAACTGCAGGTGCGAAAATTATTTTTTTTCAAAAACCTAACTGCAAAGTTATGGTATGTTTTGATCAACTTTTTTGCGATCTTATGATGTCTTTTTACCATGTGAAAAGTAAAAGTATATCACATTTTCAGTAAGCTATCTTTAAGAATTTGTTGTCACCTGTATAAAGACCTATTAGGTTTTTTTATTGTTATAGGTTAAAAGAATCTTTAAAACTGGAAGAACATAAAAAGTATTTCTTTTTTTTTTTTACAAAAAAGTATTCTGACTCAAAGTGGTAGCGTTAGTTGTGCTTTTTATTATTATTGTACATCATCCTCACACCTCTTTCATTCTTTTTTTATATAATAATTCTGTTTGTTGTCGGAATTTATCATCATTTTATTTTATTGTTGTAAAGGACAAACAGTAATAGTAAAACTACCATACATATTGTTTGTACATTTGACTTAAGTTCCCATCCTGTATAATATTCATCATCATCATCATCATCATTCTCAGCTTAACGTCCGTTTTCCATGCTAGCATGGGTTGGACGGGGTATATTAATGACCCTCTTCCAATTCTTGAAGTAAAATATATAAATAAATAAATACCATAATTTGAATATTTTTATCAGGTACAGGCAACTGTCAACAAAAACTTCTAAAGTAAATTGAAATTGTTAAAAAAGTATATACTTGTAGATTCATGAAATAATATTTTGCAAACTTAAAATATATGTTTAAAGTGTATATGCTATTTGTGCTTGCAAACCTTTGTTTTATTTCATTAGAAGTTTGTTGGAGAAGAAGCACAAAGCTGCTATAAAAGGTGAAATTACATTCTTCTACCAAAATTTTAGTAATAGAAAAAGTTGATGATATATACCCCCCCTTTATAACTTATCTATATTATCCAGAATTGTTTTTACAACGAAAATTTGTATGTGTATAATCCTTTTACAACTTGACATTAAAACATTTTTTGCGACAATAATAAGCTTAACACAACAGGGTCATGTTTTCATCTGTTCAGTTAATCTCAATAATGAAGTTAATTTTTGAGCGTAACAAAAATGTCATATTGGTAATTTCCAAATGATTTGAAACCCACCAAATATGTAATACATACTTGGTGGAAATTGCAGAGATATTTAAAAAACAATCAGGCGCCCCATAGTGACTGCAAGGGTTGACAAGTACATTATCCAAATCTCAATAATGAAGTTAATTTTTGAGCGTAACAAAAATGTCATATTGGTAATTTCCAAATGATTTGAAACCCACCAAATATGTAATACATACTTGGTGGAAATTGCAGAGATATTTAAAAAACAATCAGGCGCCCCATAGTGACTGCAAGGGTTGACAAGTACATTATCCACTAATATCTTTGTTTTTATTAGTAGTATGAGTTTTATGAACTCATACTACTAATAATAACATACCCAAGCTTCGTGAACAAGGCACATTGTAGGAAATAGTAGTGAAAAATGTAACATTTTAAAAATCACTCATACTGTAACTTATGTCGCCTTCTTAATACAAAACATTTTATCTATACCTGGTTTTATACTACCAGACAAACTTGCAGTAAGAGTAAAAACAGAACAACTCCTTTGTGTTTTTTAAAATTTATGAAAGTGATTTTATTTATGTAAAGGTTTAAGAAAAAGTTAAACAGATCAAGTGTCGCATTTTTTCATGAATTCTTATTTTTATTTATTTATCATTTGTAACATGTCCATACGTTATGTCTGAGTCAATCAGGCAACCATACATTTCTGAATTACACTTTCATTTACTCTAAATATTTCATTAATTTTGACATTAACAATAACAGTGTCGTATCCTAACTAGGTAGAATATATTAAAACTTGTTTTGTTACAGCAAAGCAATATGAACATCTAATAGGAAGAGGAATATTGGGTCTTTCAGATAGGGACTTGTGTCAAATGCTTCATATGACACCGTATGAATGGGCTGATCCCACCTGTTTAATAGAGAAGGTAAAATAAGCCTTTTGTTATTACATTTTACACTTAAGAAATGGCATTTAATAAATTATAACCTTTTTAGCTTGGAGTAATTCAGAAGAAAAAAATGGAGCTTGAGAATGATTTAAAATTTAGGTATGCTAATTCTGTTGCAATGTGTGTTACTTTTTACTGTTTCCTGTGTTAACCTGACTTGAAAAATCATGGAATTTTGTGTAAATTCTGATGTAAAGAAGTAATACAAACAAAGGCAACCTACTGAAGACTAAATAAAAAATAAAAAACAGACTAGCATTTAATAATAAAAAAGATCATTACCAGACAACAATATAATAATTGTTTTGGATGAGCTTATTAGTAACTCATTATACATGTTGATTTCTTTTCCTGGAAAAAGTCATTGTTAGTATAAACATTGGACTGCTAAATTATTTTTTATTAGTTTTATTGTGATTGGTTAAACTTTTTAAAACTACAGTGTACACTCTCATTATGTTATATGTGATTTTCACAACTTTTTTTATGACTTTTAAACTCGTTTTTTTTTACTATTGCTTACATTTGCGTAATTTGTGAAAATAGAGAATTCTAGAAGCCTTAGTTAACATACAGATTCTTTGTCTAGATTCGTCAAACAAAGTAACTATCAATCATTGCTTCAATCTACTTTAAAGAAAGAGGTAAAAGTATTAATCAAGTCTAAAAATCCTTCCAAGAATCGGCAAAGAGAGAAATATTAAAAATGCTCAACTTTATGCATGACCCTTAAATAAACCTCCAAATTTGTTAATTCGAAAATTTGTTTATTTTTTATGCATTAAAAATTGTTACACAGTCTTGCAGTTAGACCTGCCTTCCAAAAACTCTGTTGGTGAAACTTTCTGTTCTTAATAAGTTAATCCCTTGCTTTTATACTGCAGGCTCAATGTGAAACACTTGGAGCTATTAACAGCACATTGAAAACACAGGTGAAAAGGTTAAAGCTGGCAATTGAAGTATGTTTTGGTATTCTAGTATTTTAGTTTATTTTTTCAAATATATTGCAATCCGGAAATTTTCAAATTTTGCTGTATAGATAAACAACCCGAAACGTTTTATTTGACTTTAAAAACATAGTGTAATGGAATCAATCACCAAATAGGAAGTAGTTCACCCGAAAGAAGTATACTGTCTTTGGTCAGGAATAAATTATTTTCTTCGCGTTAATTATTCAAAACGCAAGTGTAAAATTGTAATATATACTCAGAACCTGCTCTAGCTGGTCTTTCAAATAAAAGGAAAACCCTGACATTCTAATTCTTATCCGAATGTCCATATTTTTACAATAGGCTGCACAGATTTCTGCTTATCATGAATACCCATATGGTAAAAGAAACGATCGATCAATGGCCTCTATTGTTGAGATGGTGCTTCAAAATTTCCACGATAAGAAAGAAGAAAGGGCTGAAATTGCAAATACAATTAATGATCAAATCAAAATGTCATTGTTGGATGATAATTCATCCGAAAGCAAGTCACGAAATACCTTAAGCATTGATTCAGGTCTGAAGAAAAAGCTAGATAATATTGATCAACCAAAATCATTTGATGAAAGAAAAAGCTTTTTTGATGATGTAAAATATTAATTTCCTTCTTTTTCCAATTCCAATTTTTTAAAAGGGTAGATATTTTGGCGTTCAGGTATGACAAAACAACAAGTGGGCCATTCGTTTTAAAAGACAATATAAGAGTGGAATATGTCTGTACAGGTGTTTTCTATGAAAAATAAAATGAACCGTACTTATTACAAGGACTAGGTTGATCTTTTAGACAATTCCATTCCAACAACACATTTTCCTTATTCTTGGTATAACTGATTTTTTATGCGGATTTATACTAACTTTTACAGCAGCTGCTTATTTACTAATTTTTTTTACAGGATCCAATGAAAGAACAGGAAGCAGAGATGACCATGGATTTTGTTGAGCATTTTAGTTTGGTATATATGTTTTTATAGATTTCACTTTATCTGTCTCTTTTTTTAAAGTGTGGTGTTCAGTGATTTGCACAGGCCTATATCATTATATTTTGTACTAATCGTAAGTCTGTGGTAATCCACCAGATTTCAACCCAGCTCACAGACGAAAAGTCAAGTATTTTAATATTGAGTTGTTGTTAGTTCGTGGAAAACCCACGGAAATTCACGCATCATAGCAAAGTGGATGGAAATATATTGCATTTGTTATCATTAACTTTGGCCGACAGGCAGACATAATACGGTTATATTTATAGAGATAGTCAATAGGCCACGAGTTCCCTCTTCCCTTATATATTGTATTTTGTGTTTCCGTAGCACAACGTTTTTCAGATAGATGGAATGCTGGTATTTTGAACACATGAAATACGGCTATTATTAGCAGGGAAAATAATAATAAAAATGAAATTTTAGGCATTATTTTTTGGGAATGGAAATTTCCCATGAAAGTTCAAATTTCACAGATCTGCATTAGATTAATAAAATTTTTGTTCTGTATATATGTATTTTGCTTTATATTCAGCTATTTTCCTCCAGAAAGTTCAAAGAAGCAGCCTTTCATGCTATATACGCACCAAAAGGTGTGCTACGAACGCCTCAAACATTAAAGTATTTTAAAGAGCTTGACACTATCTTAAAAAAGAAAAAGAAGACGAACAATCAGTATGTAGTTTTTCTATCCTCTCCTAAATGCTTCTACTAAATTGGTGTTATTTACACTAATGTTTGTTACCTGGGTACAAATTTTTTTCGGGAGAGTTTTTTGTGAAATCTATTATTGCAGATAAGTGGGAAATGAGGATCAATGGCCTAAGTCCTATAGGAAATCGATATACAAAAACATTTTATTGTAGAGATTTTTGCTTTTGGGTTTGGTGGCTAATTTTCAATTTACTACTTTTTCTGTCAGAAAAAAATCAATGATAGGTGAACACACAAAAACTGAGATTGTCCTAGATGGCAAAAACTTCAAATATTAAAAGTGGGTGGGGAATAAGAATATCCTGACTGGAAAAATTAATAGTGAGGCAAATACTATTGGAGACTCGTGAGAAGCCTGTTTGTTTGTATGACTTGCGATACATGATGCAGCCGTATTTTTATTAGATCGTATCTTCTTCATTATTGCAAGCTTCTTATGTCTACCATTGATGTGGTTGGGAAACAACCTTCTACCTGGGAAACAATTGAATGTTTTAAATGTGCAATATCTGAAGGTAAAAGCTATTTCACTTTCTCATCGACTTTGAGCTTACATGGCATTTTTAGTGTAAAGTGATGTCGAGATGACGTCATGATAGTATACAGTTTTCATCAAGTTTTGTTATTACATATATAAAGAAGGAGTCAGTAGAAGTATATATGCCTTAAGGACATTTTACGCGGGCGAAAAACTGAACAGAAAAAAAATGTCTTTGATTTGTCATTTTTTTCATAAATTAAAAGAACACTTTGAAAGATCCTTTATGATTTTGCAGTGATAATTTGTGTTTAAAATAGTGTGTCATCTACGATAGTTCCTGAAAAATTCTTTCCAAGAAAATTAGTTTCGCACTCGAAATTCAATAAAAAAGAAAAAAATATGCAGATATAAAACATCCACAACATCCAACTTTCTGTCTCGTGTTGGATTTCTAACATTTAAGATATTTAAGTTAGATAAGTTGTTATGTTATAGACTGCATTGATCTGGCAGAGTATTGGTTAGCAAAAGATCAAGTGAGTAATAGGTTATTTGTTAGAATATGAACGTATGAAGTAATAAACACTCATAAAGTTGCAGTAACGCGATTCATTTTTACGATAAATGCTTCCAAATAGTGTGTTCTAGGAAAAATACCAGAGGTGAAATGGTAAGAGTGCGTTCAGATTGTAATCATGGGTTTAAAGAAAATATTCCTAGCGATAGCAACAAGTTAAACACATAATAAACCAAAATTTGCACAAACTGGGTTAAACATCACAACAGACCTTTATCTCCATGGCATTACTCGCCTAATATCTGTTTTATTATCTGCTATGTTAAGAATCTACTCAAAACTATAGGTAACTGTTGTGGAGGCGATTGGTCATTTGTTACTTAACTCTTGTAAATGCACAGCAAGGTAAATGTTTGTACTAAAATCATAACAAAAGCCTTTGTTTTTCGTTGACTATAATGTTTGTAAGATAGCAAAGGATTTTTCTAGCTTAGTACCAGTTTTCTGAGTGTTGATAATCATTAGAATCCACACTGTTTGGAGCTATGTAATTAGAGAAAAGTATTGTTTGTTTTTATTAGTTTGTTTCGTTATAGGAAGTGTTGTTGCAAGAATGTTATGTTAGCAGAAGTAGTGTTTCGAAGATTAGCTGAACATTATCATGTAGAAAAAATATTTTATCTTTTATAATTGTAGAGTAATTTCTACAAAGGAGTAACTTGTACATATTGATATAGTTTTAGTAAACACGCGAGATGATAGTTCTATTCTTTCAGATTGTACAAATAGCTCGAATTCCGTCATGTGACAGTGACAATATTACGTTGACTAAGACGATGACGATTGATTTTTGTCGTTAATATTTCAGGTGGTAAATGTGTTGGTACGTCAAGAGCGGTATGCAACAGCATTATCGTATGCCAAAACTGATGCACAATTCACAGCCGTAGGTCAGTGTGAATTAAAAATATGGTGGTTAAATTTAACATAATACCTTTTTGGTTTTTCATGAGTTAGTACTGTGTTTTTGTAGATTTTGCTAGAATGCTTGAGGACGATGAAAGTTGCAGTGAACTCAGTTATTTGCTGATAACTTTACACAAAGACATACACATTGAGGAGGTCTGTTTTTGTTGTTTTTTGTTGTTTTTTGTTGTTTTTCCATGTTTGTTTTTTACAAAAGCGTGTACATAAGTTGTGTCTAACATTTTGAGTTATTATTAGATAATCCTAGTTCTCGTTGCATCAGATCATGAAAAGAATGCTATCGTTTTAAGCAAGGTTAGAGGGGCACATAATTGTTTATCATACCTAAAACATGTTTGATCAGATTGTCAAGATGGCCAATGTTCTGTCTTGTATGATCGTCTCTTTTGTCATCTTTATCTTTTAATAGAATGTAAGTCAATATGTTTAACACTTCCAGCACGCAATTTTCTGTGAAAATTGACTTTTAAATTAACCAAACTTGAAAAAATGCGTGAAACCTTCCACTTCTCTTCGTTTTTATGTTAAGTATACTCCTGCAGTGTTTACTGCAGTTAATAGCGATATCGCAGTAAAATTTTAAAAATTATCTACAAAAAAAAAAAATTAAAAGAACAAAATCAAAATTATTTCGTGTTGTTATCTTGTTGTATGTGTACCCTCGTAGGTTTAAAACATGCTTCTTTAATACAACCAAATACCGTACTCACCAAACAATTTTTCACACATTGTTTTTTTTAGCACTGTGTTGATCATAATCGACCGCCGAAGTTCGGAATTAATCATTTTGCACAGTTTCACGAGTAAGTTTGTCCTCAATACTGCATGTCCATGATTTGAATTCATTTTCACTATATCTTCTATACAATTCTAAATTTGTTTCTTTTTTACTAGCCAGATGCATGTTGCTGAACGCTTTACCATGTTGTGTTTCCAAGAGAATTTGCAAGAAATTGTAAGACACCTTTTTAAATGGGTTTTATTTACACCAGATGATTCTTTATGGATGGAAATTGTTAAAAAGCCTTACATTAAGCATGACTGAGGAAAAATTCAATTTAGTGTGAATTTATTTTACAAAGGCAAAAAATTTTATAAATTTGTTGGCGCTGATTTTCTTTCGTTTTTTTAACATGCATACGATTTTTAGAAATTTTAACCTAAAAACTAGAAATTTGAAATTAAATTGGAAAATAAAAAAAGAATTTACCGTTAATTATAATCTAGTAAAAAATAATAAAATTTTAGAAATGTTTGTGTAAAAAATAAAGGAGAAGTTAAATGCTGTGAACTTCAATTTAATGTACCCAATTTCGCCTCTTTTTTTTGCGCGGTAAAATTTTTACAAATGAAGTACTTTCCCATTTTTCTTATTTTTGATTTTCTGGTTAGCAAATATGTCATATTTCAGAGATCCGTATGTATTTCTGTTTTACTTTTAAGTTAAATAGTCTGTTAGTAATGAGGTATTCTTTTTAAGGGTTATGATTTCATGAGCGCGTGTATCCTATCACATGTGATCAACAATGGATCGACCGCTGCTGCATTCACCTCAAATTGAAAGCACGCTGTTTGTGTGCAAGTTCTGAATAACATACGAAGACAAATGAAGGATTTTTATTTTATGCGTTCTGAGTAAGGATTGATGTTGTTTCGTGTTAAGAAGATCGAAGAAGTTTTTGCGATATGTTACGACGAAATATGAAATATGTGTCGCCATAAAGAGTTTTATTATTTTCCCACCTTGTAGGTCGTTATTTTACACACCAACATTCCAAACAAAACACATACGGAGTGTCTACTCTGTCAGAAAAGAAAAATTTCATTAAAAAGTCAAAAATATCAGCATTTTTTATGTTTAAAGAAAATGTCAGGAATTTTAGGTTTGATTGTCAGTTAGATTTATTTTCATTTTTTCAAAATAATGGCATGAATTAAATTTCAAACCCGTTCTTAAAGAAAGTAGGATTAATTGTGTTTATTACGCTTGTATAAAAAAAACACTTTCTTGAAAATTAAGTACGTACCAACAATAGATGAAAAATAAGGAATGTCAGGAATTTTAGTCACAGGAAAATAAGGTGTTAATATTGAGCGGACACAGGACAAGACAAAGAGAGCAAGGTTTGTTCAAAAACAAGTGTCGAATTTACTGAAAATAAACTTTTTCCTGCTTCCCCCTTTGTGAATATTGGAATTCAGAATTAATTCCCTTTCGGTTATCAGGGAGATAATTTCGGTTCTCAGGGAAATAATTTTCAATGCCGTAGCGTGTTTACTCAGAATTCGCCCTTCCAATACTTGCTGTTTTGATTTTAAAATTTTGATTTCCAAAGTATGCATCCTTAGTTAAATTTAATGTTTAAAATTTTATTTAATTCAAGCCATTCAATAATTATATGATTGCTTGAGGCGTGGGTGATCATTTTTGTGACGTACTGTTAATAAAATAATTAGCGGTAGCTGGTGGTTCTAGATTTGTTGCGATGGTTTACAAGAGGTAGGGAGTCGTAAAAAATGAAGGAACAACCAGTCTCAACGTGTGTTTTGATGCTGCAAACGCCCCCAACCTTTTATGCAACATTTATTATTTGTGTTTAATAAAACTTTCGACGGTATTTCAAATATTGTATAAAATCGATATTCCCATTCACCCAATAAAGTTTCAATAATTCAAAATTTCCTCATTTAAGCAATTTTATCGAGCCCTTTAAATTACAAATTTTTAAATAATTTTAACTCAATTTAACGCAAAGTTTCGAAAATTAAATAACGCACATGCTTTATTAGAGCATTTACAGTATTTGGAATAAACGTTTTGCTAAATGGGATACAAGATGCATTAGTTAAGTTCGCCGATAATGATGATTGTCTAAATAGTGACGGATGAAAAATTTGATCTAAAACAAACTTCATCTAAAATAATGCAACATTATTATCAAAGTGTTAGGCAGGCTGTCCATGATCTTGGATTAATTTTTGGCAATATTCACAAGGCAAACCCCACAAAACTTTTACTCTACACCAGACAAAAAATTCATATTCTTCACAAACGTTTCTTCTGAAGATTCACTCTTGAAGATATTCAAATTCGGGAAGTTTTTTTTGAAGTGACATTAACCCTCGTACTTAAATCCCGGGCAAAAAACTCCACGGCGGTGTCATTTTTTCTTCAGATAGCGCGAAAGAGGCTGGGAGATCGAGAACATTCAGCGGGAATTACTGCTGAAGTAATCAGTGTACTTTATCAAATACAATGTAAGCCTTATAATTTTCTTTGAACTTTAACTAATCCTTTGATAAGGATTACTCTATCAGCAACTTGATGTATGAACATTACTGTGTAGACTGCGCTCTTCATAACAGTTGGTAAACAAAACGCAAAATTCGAGGTTTTTATATAATTATGTTTCTTTTTTTGGTCGTTTTCTGTATAAAAACATGCACCGTGTATTATAAAGATAATTACATAAGAACTGCTTCGGTAGTAATTTCGAGTCTTCTGAAACACAATTTTTATTGCGTAAAACTTTCTTGCAAACATTTAATTCTTACTGAGTAAAACAAATTCAATTTTTTAAAGACAAAATTCAGAAATCACAACCTAAATATATACGATTATAAATAACACCAACCCCGAGCCCAGGTCTTTACTTTGTTACAGCAACAAGGGAAGGGAGTTGGTGTAGAACTTGCATCAAGCATAAACATTCCTAAAACATTATTGCGCACAGTCACTACTAAAGGGTTGAGAAGTTCTTGAAAGTATTCAACTCAAAATTTGTAGGTTATTCTGTTGCATCGAACCAAAATAGAAATGAAGAATTTTCGGAGGTACGGGGATATGCACGGATCAAATACTTTCTTTTATTCATCGATGAAAAAAACTGAAGATGGAAGTTAGTAGTGAATGCAACCATGATCATTAGACCCTATCAGATAAAAAACCAACCTAAAATTTTATTTCTAAATACAGTCTACTTTTTTTAAAAATAAAATAACAAGAGTCCTGTTTTTATCGTCTTTTACACATGAAATATATATAGTACACAATAAAACCGTAACGGGACGCCAATTTGTATCTCATACACACAAAGTCAAAAATATAAACTACAGGACGAGTTCTAAAATAACTGATAAAATATTCCTGCTGTCTCCTTTGTATTCAACACATGCATTTAAAAATAACAAATCATTCAAATTTGGAAATATTAAAAAAAAAGTCTTAATTCCACGTTCGAAATGTCAACAACTACAAAATCCAACTACAATAATCATCAACTTATTCATTCAGAACATAGTTTCTTTTTTGTTCGACGTGTTACTTCGACAATATTCATTTATAACATGCCCTAATCAGCCCAAAACGACAGGCTGCATCCTATTTCTCGCCTGTTGGTTGTTTAGTTGCCTGCTCAGTTGTATTCTTTATAGTTCTAGAGTCACTCTTTTCTTTTGTTGCTGTATCAAGTTTTTCTTGTTTTAAGAATTTCTCATTCTTGTCTTGCTTAGGTGACTTATGATCTTTCTTGTCTTGTTTAGCCGGTTTTTCATCTTTTTTATCGTGGCTAGCCTGTTTTTCATCTTTTTTTTCTTGTTTAGCAGGTTTTTCCTCCCGCTTGCCTTGCTTGATCGATTTTTCATCTTTTTTGTCTTGCTTAACATGTTTCGCATCCTGTTTCATTTTGTCCTCTTTTTTCTCCTGCTGTCTAGCATGCTTTTCATCTTTCACTGTTTTCGAGGATTTCTCATCCTTAGGTTTCCGTTCGGCCTTGCTTTTGTCCTGCTTTTTTTCTTCGCCATGTTTTCCTTCGTAACTATGTCTTTTCGCAGAACTGTCTTTCGCTTCATGCTGTCTCTTGTTGTCTTTACCTTTTCTAGTGGCATGTGTTTTTTCTGATGCTGAAGTTTCCCCTGTAGACCTTTCTCCTCCTTTACTTTCCGCTTTTGATTTGTTTCCATCCGTCTGCTTTTTGGCTTCTACCAGCCGAGAAGCCTAAACGAAGAAGGTTAACAAAATCAGGAGGTGAACCTAAACTGTATATCAGCACAAACTTAAATAAAATTAGTGAGGACATACCTCCCGTCTAAAATCGTCGATGACTTTAAAGTTTCCAAGCACTTGTTTAAGTTCTGGGTTAATTTCAAATTTAGCCTTTCCTTTGTAATATTTAAGGAACGCCCAAAATTTTTCAAGTCCGTAAAGATTGCCTAAAGTAAAAATTAGTTAAAATAATAAAGACATGTTTGTGATTATAAGTAGAAACTTGTAAACACCACCAACCTGAGTTGAAATCTCTCATAGCTTCTTCTTGAAAATCCTTGTATAAATCTGGCCGAAATCTCTCTTCCAGACCGTAGCTGTAGTACCGGAATAGACACTCCACGCCGTATCTGAAAAGAAATGTTGTCTTTGATCTAGTAAATTAAAGTTTTTTTGTTTGTTTTTTTAACTTTTTAAGGGCTAACTCACAAATCGATAAGTGCAATTTAACTTCAATACAACTTTTAGATTAACCCCTCCCTGCCTGTCAAAAATACCAAAAACAAAATATCATAAATTCCTAGACATTTGTGCAGACATATTTTTCGATTTGCGTGTCATATCGGTTTGTTCACTAGCTCTTTTTGTCATAAGCATGGCTTTGTAAATTAAACGTAATCAACCAAAAAAGTTGCCATTTTATACCTGTATCCTGCTTGTGCATCCTCCACTGCAGATTCTTTAAATTCTGTATACATTTTCCTGGAGATTGAGAGAAAAAGCAGTTTTGAAGTATCTCAAAGCATTACAACAACAAGAATAAAACTGCATTGTCTGTGCTAACACCTATCTAACTTTAAACTATCGAAAACGAAAGAAATCGCGTTCTGAATTTTTAAAGTTAAGTTGCTGTAGTCAACATTAATGATCAACCAATTATAAGTTGCTAAACTGGTCAAGGGTAAGGAGTTGACAAAGACACGAAAGTTTTCATAACCGCATAAACAAAGTTTTGAATTCTGTGTGGAAGTACTCATATAAAACAACAAAAACCCTGGTTTTACTTCACCCAATTATTCCACAAAAACGTTTCCCTGAAAATACTGTGTCTTAACTTTCAAATATCAAAAATATAACGAAAATCAAGTTTTGATTGTTGAAAAGTCAAGTTACTGTAGCCAACATTAATGTTCAACCAATAACCATGTTGCACGACTGGCTGAGGGTAAGGAGTTGGCATGACAAACATACGGAACGTACCAATCAGAACGTATTTGCAGTAATTTTTTTACCTAAGATGTGTTTACACAAGAGCTATAAAGAACACGTTCCACGAGTTTTTTCATCAATCGCTGATTAATATTTTTTAACGAGCCTCGTGATTTGTTAAAGGAGGCATGCTAAATCTTACCTGTTAAAATGTGAGCGAAGAAAGAAGGACCAGAAGCGAAACAATGTATTCATTTCTTGCGATAGTCCAACACCAAGTTTTTTGCGCTCTGTGAAAAATAAAATAAAAGATTTAGCGCAAAATAAATTCAAATATACAGAGTAAATAAACAAATAAACAAACAAACAAGCTGAACCTTTTAAACATTTTGCGTGGTATTTATAATAAACGTGTTGCACAAAGTTGTTTTCTTTGAGTAGAGAGTGTGAAGGATGTTCAAAGTGTGGGATTGAAGAAGACTGGGAACCATAACTACTAGCGTTGCTACCAACACTACTGGAAAGATAGCTGGAAGATACATGTGCTTGTGTATCACTGCTACCGCTATTACTAAAAAACAATAGAAAATGTGAAGACAGAATAAATTATGACATTTTAAGTATGAATAACTTTATCGTAGGATGGTGTTCTATAACTTTTTTGTTTAAATAATCCAGACGTACAATAATCTTAGTTTTCTTTCACCATGTATCTCATGCACATAATATTTCAGTCATCAAAATATAAAAATACTACGTTTTATATTTTCTTATATCATTATCAAGATACCCAATAAAAATGTTTACATTATACTTCAAATAAAATTATTCAACCTATAATATAGAAATTGTATGTGTAACTTACTGTCGACTTCTTGTTTTTTTCGCTTTCGGACTAAACAACCAGCCAACATGCTGTTCCACAGTGGGGTTATTACCATATTTCGACTTGTGAGGACGAGGTGGCTAAATAAATTTAAAACAAAATTATTAGGATAAAATTTAATTATTAACTAAACCAAAAAATATAGAACTAAGTAAAAATAAAGAACCCAATTTTACATACCTTATTATGTAAGTCATCCTTGACAATAGCAGGGAAAAATCTTGGTACTTGTCTTGATGAGCCTCGTGATTTAGCACCTCGACCATCTCTCCCTCGTCTATATGATTTATTGTGGTAGGGGTTGATGTGTTGGGGAACATTCGAAGGTAGGGAAGACGACATGGGTGACGTTGAAGACCTTGGTCTTGGTCTAAATTCAGGTGCATTAACATGCAAAGATGTAGATGTCAAGATAGAAGCAGACACTTCTTTCTTTTTGTCACCACCAGCAGCAACTTCATCCCCGCCAGTTAACGATGATGAAAACGTTAAAGACTTGGCTTTTGTCATACGGGGAGGTTGAAGTTGGGAGCTTACGTCCTGTTCTGGATCAGAATCATACACAGTTCTTTTCAGATCATAAAAATCTTTCTTACTAATCATACCAACTTTACCCAGTGAACTTGATAATTCAACCTAAAATTATGATTCGTAAAAATGTGTCGAAATGCATTGTATTTGCAAAATATATATAAATAAAGTAAATACAATTTTAAATATAATTAAACTTAATTCCTGTCTTAATAAATTTTATTGCACTTTTAAAAGCAAAGCAAACATTCAAAGCCTAACCTAAGGTATTTCTTTTAAGAAACCTACTAATTAACTGCAAACATCTTACAACAGTCAATATTATTAGTGTAGCGTTGCAAATTTAGACATTGCCACAATTCAAACACATCCACAAACGCTTTTCTTTTGGTGCAGACAATATAAAAAAAATAATACGAAGAATTGTGAAAGTTATCCCTCAATATTTTTCATAATTTGATATAAAACATATCAGAAAAACATATGAAAGGATATCTCAAATTACTGTTGCTACCAATGAAATGATACATAAGAAGATATCTTATGCCAGTACGGATGATAGCATTCACAACAAAAACTGGTTGCATGGTATTAAAATGTCACCTTGTTAAATGACAATCCTTATCAATACCTGATTAGGTTCAATTTGTCCTATGTATTTTTACCATTTCGGTAAATTTGAAATAAATTCAAAATGCATTTGATTTTAAGTAATTTAAATATTTGCTAGTTAACCAAACAGCTCGGCATGATGGCAGATTACTACTTAAAAATATTTGACATTATATGAGGTGAGTTGACCCACCTAGGTGGGCTAGCTCATTTTTTTAACCCAGGATGGTTAGTTAGGTGGTTTGACTTGGTTCATATATTATCACTTTGCTGGGCCAGTAGCCGAGTTGAAAAAAAAAGCATGCGCGTTGCGATCCAAAACAGAATAAGAACAATAATGGCGAGCAAAGCAGCAGACTAGAAGTTTAATTAGACTTAGGACATGTGGAGCAGCTTATAAAAACCCTAAATGATAATTTTGATTTAATTACGCTTGTTTGTTTACATATTGCATCCGCCATTTTTAAAATTTTTTTTAACCCGGCAGCAGGGTAGGTCTTGTCCGGGGTTAACTTTTCCCATATAATATGCAATTTTTTCAAACGGGTTGTCCGGCTAACCAGGCCAGCACTGAGCCAACTCGCCTCTTATAATCAGGCTCTGAGAAAAAATATTTACAAACCTTTCTATTAATATAGCTGTTATCGTCATCCTCTTCTAATAGATCTTGTTCGTAATAGTACAATCCATCACTTATCATATGTGCCAGTTCCTGTGTCATTTTTGTTCGATTAGTAAAATTTCCTGTACGATCATGTTTTTTTGGTGGAGGAGGTGTTTGAGTTACAATAACAATCTTGCTGATGTCTAAATCATCGATTTCATCACCAGAATCGTCACTCCTAAAGATAAAAAGAAAATGTTTTATACAGTTTCTTATATGTACCTTCCCTTGGGTTGCATATGAAAAATACAGTGGTAACAATGGCAGATCTAACAAGCATGGTCTGTGTACAGTATAAATTGTGTATTTAGTGCACACACTCACGCAATATTCCACAAAAAACAAGAAAACCTGCATTTAGAAAAATATGGCATCAACCACGAAAGCACATAAGTATTACATTTTGTTATTACGCTTATTTAGTCTAGTTGTTGTAAGGCTGCACTCTACAAAATTGTACATACAAATCATCACTGTAAGATTGCTGCTTTTTATCGCTGGGTGCATTAAGTTCTTCATCAAATTGAAAATCCAATTCCTCTCTCCCATCAAAATCCTCATCAATATTTTTCTACATGAAAAAATTTTTAATAAAATAATCAAAATCTTTGTACAAGGAATTATGGACTTTGATACAAACTGCAAATATCTGATCAAGTTATTATTTAGTAATCTTACAACAGTGAACGTAAAACATATTGCTAAAGATACACATTAATAGAATATCAAATTCATTTAGCTACCAACGAAATGATAGTAAAAATACGAAAAAATGTTACACCAGTATGGATAATAGCACAAGTAGCAAACACTGTAATTTTGTTTACTTAAACAGGGATCCGGCAGGCTGGAGATAAGGAAAACAACAGATATAATGATAAACATATTTCTGTTAGAAGACAAACACAGAAACAAACATTTCGTTTCCTCGTGCCAAGCAACATAATTACCAGATCAAAATAAATATAAAGAAATGTGAAAGTTATCCCTCAATATTGTTCATAATTTGATATAAAACATATCAGAAAAACATATTAAAAAAGGATATCTCAAACTTCTCTTGCTACCAATGAAATGATACATAAGAAGATATCTTATGCCAGTACGGATGGTAGCATTCACTTCAAAAATGTCATGCTTTCGAGCAAAACCATATGAATATCCATTTCAAAGCAGTTTTACAGAAAATGTATGACATGACGTAAGCATCTGACTTACCTTTTCTTTTTTCGTCATTGAATTGGACCTACTTCGTCTTTTAACTTCAACCCACTCATCGTTTGGAGATTTTTTCTTACGCATAAAATTAGGAATAACCTCTTCATCGTTTTTCTCCTCATCTAAAAAATGAAATTAATAAATGAACAAAAATGAAGAAACAATAAAGATAATCTTAATAGCAAGAGTTGTGTCTGCTTTCTTTCACTAGATAAAAAACAGACATTTGAAATAACAACAAAAGTACCTTTCTTTGAATTCTCTTTAGTTTCAGGCACCACCTCCTCATGAGTGCTTACTTTTTCTTCCTGTATATTTTTTTGATCTGTTTGTGGCTCATCGGCTTCAGCTTAAGGTAAAGAGGGATATTATATAAATCACAACAAATGGAATGCACCACAAACACTAACATATACTCACCAGCAGGATGCAATAGTGCAGCTTTATATGCAGAATTTTCAACTAAAAAAAGGAAAACATTAAATGACAAACAAATCTTATTTACATGTGAAGGTTATGATGACACTGTGCTTTTGTGTAGTTAAAAAAGGCAAGGTTCCTAATACCTATAATGGGAGGTGCATAGTAGAGGCCTTTTTAAAATAAGCTCAAAAATTGGGTGTTTAAACTAAAGGGAAGAGGAAGCTAAAAAATTCTCCTCCTAAATTTTCTAGTAATAATGAAGATCTATACAATTCTTTAAAAAAGGAAAACTTAAACTATTTACCTGTGATTGGCTTACTGATAACAATAGGCCATTGATCTGCATTTTGTTTTGCTTTAACAGAGAATCCATCACAAAGGATATCAGTGCTATCTTGCAAAGCCTAAAAAACAACGCAAAACAAAAATATAGCATGGAGTGGCACTATTATAGCAACAACCACGTACTTATAAAAAACTAACTTCCAAAATAACATTATGGTCATTGGTCAACTTTTGAACACGATTGAATGAAGCAAGCAATTCAATTGGTATTGAACCATCAGGACGCATCTAAAAAAATATTATTTAGATAAGCTTGGTTGAATACACTATTCCTTTTACATTTGCATAAAAAAACATAACTACCTGTTGACGAAGGAAAAAGTCTCCAATAAGATTTTCTTCAGAAAAGTAGTATTCACTAAAAAAAATTAAAGATTGTTAGAAAACATAGCCTAATAGCTTAACAATTTTAACAAAAAGTTACATACATCTGTTTGCGTATCATATCCTTGACAGCACTGTTATCAACCACAGGTGCCGTGGCAGGGAATTGTTGTTCAGAAGAGCCATTATAGTACATAAACTGTTGTGGGACAAATAAGCCATCAGGAGTAACATAGAATCCATTATTCTCCTCATAAGCTCCTCCTGCATGATATGAACCTGCAATAAAAATAGGTAGTGTGATGTGCTTCACATTTCTTGTGTAAATGAAATGATGATTGTTATGATTATAAAAAACTAAATATACCTCTTCCACCTCGTCCACGACCTCTACCTCTACCTCTACCCCTTCCCCTACCTCGATACATTCCTCTCCCACCACGAATTGAGTCTGGAGACTTTTCCTCAGAACCTTGAGTAGCAGGGTCAATTGGAAGTGGAGTCCATTTCTGTTTAGGGCCTAAAAACAAAAAATTAATTCAAGACAAACAAACAAACAAATAAATTCTCTCTAACTAGCCAAAGCATTTTATGTGAGATTAGATTGTACCTTTTCTTTTTGGAGTGCCTTTAGGTGATGGCCCAGGAGAGGGTGTGGTGACACTTTCTCTTCCATTACGTCCATTTCCACTCTACATATATGATATAATTTCACACAAAGCTTTATTCCCTGTCATTTTAAACAAAAAGATATAATACAAAAATAATAAAAATACTTTTGGATCTTGTGATGCATCTAAAGTTGGCCAATTAGAATGATCTACCAAAACAAGTGGCTAAAACAACAAAAAGTTCTTTGCAGTCCGAGCCAACAAGATGAGAAATAGTTTATCGAAATTAAAAAATGCTAATACCTTTACTTGAGAAATGCTTTTCACTTTTTCCTTTTTCTCCTCTGTATTGGATGCTTCTTCTAAAAAAACATACAGAAAATATAAAATAATAAATATAATGTACCAGACATTTCTGATTTTCAGCTGCCCAACAATAAGATTTTTCTGTGCCTAAAATAAACCATTCTTTCTGAACTTTCTCCTTCTACAGGAGCTTCCAAACTTTTTAATGAAATTTACTATCATCTGCTTTAATCCTTTTGCCGACCTCACACACGCAAACTTTTTTTAGGCGTACAATTAATTAACGAGCAAATCAATGTTTTCTCATGTCTGTAAAAGATTTTCCAAAGTTATCAAATTATTAAAAAAGCGTAATGTGTAGTCAGAGGAGATTCAAAGTAAGCTTTGCAACCTTTATTGTTGACATCATTAATTTTTTTTACTTGTGGCTGCACTAATTCATATATCTCTATAATAATTTGCCAGTTCCGTCTGTCTGTCTGTGACTGTTACAAAGGGGAATATATTCTTTGCTATTTTCTTTGATAAAGTCTGTAAATTATCGCCCATAAAATTGTTCTGTAATTAACCGAATTTTAACGTTAAAATAATATGGCAATTCTTAAGAAATGCCTAATAAATAAGAGAATATAATTCGTATGAAAATTGGTATAAAAGAATATAATTCGTTTGACAATTTATAAAAAAATCATATAAAAGAGAATATAATTCGTATGACAATTCATATAAAAATCGTATAAAATTTGTATTAGATTTTTTCAAAATCGTATAACTAATTAACACTATACGAATTGTATACAATTTTTATACAAATTAAAAGCAAATAAATTTGTACATATTCGTATAAAATATCATACAAAATTTGTAGACAACCCCTTAAGACTTTCCTGAAAATTGGAGGATATAAAATTTACTAGAAATGGAAATAATGGTACTTTAATATCTTAAATCTATTGTTGTTGTTTTCTAGCCGCCATATTTAATGATCTTGTTGATCTCTTATTCCCGTCTAATAAGTAGGCCATCGCAAAATGTTCATGTGAAACTGTAGGTAAACAAACGGCCTTAACTTTAAATGAGCACTGAGATGGAGTTTGAGAATATCGCCATTATGGTAGGCTCTGTTCACGCTGTTCTCTTTGGCTTGTTTTTTCTTTGTAAAACATTGCATCAAGAAATGAAAAGAACTTTTATCCCAGAGTTTCTATTGGAAAGACAAAGAAGTTATTCTATTCGCCATTATTTTTTGAGACCAGACAAAACAAAATAGAAAAAAAAATCACAACATTGTCTTGTGATTAATGGTTATGATAATTAATGTTTATCACACTCTTTCTTTTTTTATTATCATGACAGGGATTATTGCATGTTATAAGCAAAAAAAACCAATGGGGAGATGGTTGAGGATAGTTGATGCACTATGGAGTGAATTAAATTTAGAGCATAAAAGAGGAAATTCTGAAAATTTTAGGTTATTCTAATTGTCTAAATCTGATACTGTCTCCATAAGGAAATGACTAACTGTTTGAACAAAGGAAAAGACAACTAGCAAGGCGAAGCTGTCTTCAGAAACAACAACAAGAAGAGGTCAGTGTTGCAAAGAAGTTTGACTTAGTAAGTTAAAATGTTTAAATAATAAAGAATAACACAGAAACTTCTATTGATTTATCTGATTTATCATGTTTGGAACTTTGTGGATACATTTATAAAAGCATTATAATGGAAACACAGCTACAGATGCTGTCCCTCAATCATTATTTTTGCTGTAATGGCATGACTCCAGCAACCATGTGATTGATTTTTCCGTGTGTTTATTATCACATGATTCGTGCAATGAAATGCAAATGGCAGTTCTGTAGGCGAAGAGAAATTGGGGTGAGTTTATTTTTTTGAAACATGAACATGTTCTGGTTGTTTCAATAAATTTTTCAGGATAATGTTTTTTATGTATATCTTTCAATTTTTACAATAAAATAAGCAGCTCTAAAAAAAGTTGCCTACAGTTTTACTTCCCCTTAAGGCGTGTAACCACTCGTCTTTAAGGAAACAAATAGCTTTCTGGAAATATGTGAAATATATATAAACAACAGCTAAAAATACAATTTTAGCCTCTTTCCAATTTCAGAAATCTTACCTCAACCACTGTCTTAAAAACCTGAAGGGAAGATTTTAACACTTGGAAAACCAGATTTGTTAATAGTTTATCTTATTAAATTAGGAAATTCTTTTATAATAAGCTTTATATAGTTATTCAAGAGAAGAGAAATTGGTATAGCGTAAAAAAAACTGTTGTTTGGTTACGTCCTGTTAGCTAAAGTGCAACTTTTTATTCACAACTTTATTTGCAATTTACTAACAAATGATTTTGATATCTAAGAGCAGTTTAAGAGGCCTGCTACCACTCATCCAGCAAAAAAAGTTAGCGTTGATGTAGGCAATAAATAAAAAACCCTTGTGATAGCTATAAAAAAGCTTTCTAACTATATAATAAAGAACTTTTACCATTATTATTAATCTTTTTCCATGGATTTTTTGCTTCATTGGCTAAACCTTCAGCAGGAAGATTTTCCTTTCCCTCCACTTCGGAACTTTCCGATATGTCCTGCTTCTCTTCGTTAATATCTTTTAACGGTGCTTTTACGCTCATTTCTTCCACAACAAGCTTGTTATCTACAACTTCTTTCATTGTTATTTATGTTCAGGTTTTTAAAATATATTCTGTTTTAAAATAAAAATCTTCGCCGACCATCAAGGGCGAGATTTCAGTTTTTCAACCCAATAAGCAATTTTTAAAACCTTCTAATAACGTATAAATTTGTTCTGTGAGAGTTCGTAAAATGATTCCAGTAATAAAAAGAGTGCAAAACTACTAAAACCATGGTATGTCAGCATACACTGTAAAAATAGTTACACGAAGACATTACTCTTGCATACTCCGCCATGTGATAACAGAGACATTATCAATTCCACAGATTTAATTTATGCAGCATGAAATAATTTATGCTATTTAATGTTCAGCCAGCTAACGTGGTGCTGCGACAGCAACGGCCGTTGTCCAAACATCTCGACATTAAACGAATTAAACGACGGAGGAGCGGCCAGATAGCCTTTTTTATCCCGTCCGAGGGGGGGAGGAGCGGTCTGCATTAATAACCTGAAATTTTAGCGTTGCCTCGATTTGTTTTCGCTTTTCTGTTTACTACTTCAATGTTTATTTACTTTCGATGTCTTCGGGTAAAAATAAGGAAGTCCAGCGTATCGACAATAGGTGGATGATATTGACGGGCTGGCACCCAGTTACTTTTTCATGCGCCGCATATCAGATACCCTGGGAAGAGAGACCTAAGATAACGATTTTTCTCTTTTGTTAAGTAGAGGCAGGGAATAGCGTCTGTAGGGAGACCCGTGAAAACAGAAATATAATTGGCAAAAGTGACGTTTTAGACACTAAGGGATTGAGATATTTCTTTTACGTGAAAAATTAAAGGAAACAGAGTTCTAACTCCTCAAACGCAAGTTATAAATAACAAGAACATGAAAAATCCATTCTGTGAAGTTTATTTACAACAAAAATTGTTACAAAAAATAAATAAATGCTAGTTATATTAACGAAAATTTGTATGATAATAATAATTTTTTTCGGTGTGATTCAGTTGACCAGTATTTCCACGTATACGAAACATAACGGAGTTAACACTATTTGATCAAGAGAAGAGATGACAAAATTTCTTTTGAAAGAAATCCCCCCACTATCCACCTGCTCAACTCTATCGTGCTTAATTTAGTTAGCCTTGCTACTTTTATATTTTTTTGGCTAGCCTTGACACTTTCATATTTTGGTAGACAATGTGCGAAGATTTTAGTTCTCAGTCCTCAATCTTGTCAGGTACTGGTTTTATTCAAAGCTACCCTAATAAAAGATATAAAACTTTTACGTATTAAAACAGAAAAAAATGAATCTAAAATTAGAATAATTAGACTATGAACATTAACTGCTATGTTTTATAACAATTTTACCAAGTTTTATAGTATGTAGCTACTCAGGAAAAAAGATCTTGGAAACATGTTGAGAGTGAATAATACAACGACCCCTCCTCACTCCCTTTATATTTTCTGGTGGCTTGGGAACAAGATTCTTCCATAACAGGGGAAAGATAATTTATTTCAAGCGGTAAATAGTCGACGGTCCGTAAATGCTTAAACCAAATTGGCAATCAAGCTGTAATTCTGTTGGAAGATAACTTCTTAGCGCCATCGTATTGTCAGGAGATAGAACAGCTGTCTTTACTCTTCTGAGATTGCTTAAAAAGAAGGAAAAAAAAAGAAATATATTTTTCTTTTTCATTACGAAAACAAATAGCATAATTTATCAACTGCTGATTCAATATGCAAACATTAATAAAAGTTGAAGCTAAGTGAAAAATGGACAACAAAAAGATTATTAATTCAAATGAGATATGAATCTGTTAGTTTTGTTATTATATTTCTCATCATAGCACAAATTAATATTTGTACACCATTCAATCAAAAGGATTAGAATACCTCTGCATTGAGGCGGCGTTGTCTCTCTCGTTCATCTTTCTCCGATTCGGCTAAAGCTCGTGCGAAGGCTAAATCATCATCTTCCCGATCAGTTGCTGCGGGTTCTTGTTTAGCCTGTGTTCCAGTCGGAAAAGAGGATTCCGCCAAAGAGGCTTGTAACGCAAGTGCTAAAGCCTCGTCCTCTGTCTGAACAAAACCAATCAAATAATTACACAAACAATAGGATCGTCATGTGATTGGCTAAATCGTTACGGGTTAATTATAAATTATAATTACTGCAATCGATTTGAAACGTGTCACAGTAATTACGTCCAGCTTTAAAATCTTTGTTAAAAACTATTGTACCAAACACAACACAATTAGCCAAAACACATTTTCCACGCTTTGACTTTTGCAAACTTAAATATTTAATAGGCTTACGTAAAAGCGGAATTTTGACATTTTGGTGTTAGCTGTAAAATTTTTAAATTAAATATCTAGTAATGACACTATACTAATATTAGTTACTTATTTACCAGGTTCCTTGCTTGTAAATGGTTTTTAGCTTGCGTAGGTGCTAATCTTGGGGAAGGACGCTGCTGTTGGTTGTTCCGTGACCTAACAACAACAAAATGTAGATTTGAAAACATTAAGTCAAAACTTCTATGACTGAAGCAAGTTCTGTGTGGAATCGTCGTGTTCAACTATGCATACATGGGACATTTTTGGGTGGAAATAAAAAGTGAAACAGGCCATACAGCAATGCAACGAATTTATAATTGTTGATATGCAGGCATATTTTTTTTTATTTTGCGATGATGCTTCAAAGGATACGAAAGTACAGGATAAGCCACAATGTAATAAAAATGTAACAAAAAATGATTTTCTTCAATTCATACCGATTTGAAGGGGTCGTTGGTCTAGTCTGTCTAGTTGCTATAGTGTTTTTCGGATTCTTGTTGGCACGAGCGAGAGCTGCCTGTCTAAAATCAATTAACATGAAATACTTATTTACACGAGGTAGAACTATATTTAATTTACGTAAACATCACCTACCCAGAAAGTAAACTTGCAGCACCTTGGTATGGATGCCTACAATTTTAAAAATTAATCAGTTAGAAGTTGAATAAGCGATCAAAACACTAAATAAACCTCTAGTGAACGTAGAAATCGAATATAATTTCGATAGAAAGAAATTTAGAATATACCGTGAAGAGTTTCCAGGGCAGTCATGATCCTTTTCATGTCGATGACGCAAACAATAGTTTTGCTTGCACGAAGAGCACAAAACTGGAATCAACTAAAAACAATTACAACCTTAGTAACACATCATGTTATCATACTTTCTATGCAAAACATTTTTTGTTTGTTTGTTTAAAATCTTACAAAACTAATATTTTGTTTCATGAGTTTTGGATGCACGGTAATCGGAGAAACAAAATCGTGCACCCGAGAACGTAAATGCTAATTAACGCCGCCTAACCCGTTCTGACATCTGATTGGTTAACATAAAATGCTTTTAAGGTGTGGAAGTTTGATGTATTAGTGTTAGAATCCGTTTGATTATTATGAAAACAGTTTCAATCGCGGTAAACATATTTTAGAATATTTTTAGGTAAAGAGCATAATTTGGAACAGCATAATGCGGTTTTGTTTCTAAAAACACGTCCTTTTAACGTTTCAGAGTTCACTTGTCAAAGACCAGAACGCACAAACCGCTTACTCGTATTCATTTTTTTGGTTATTTCGGTTATATTTCAACTGTTGACAAGTCCAACAGTTTAAACTATTTGTCTTGAAGATGAACTTCTAGTAATATACACGAGGAATTAGAAACATTAGGTTTACAAGAAAATTTGGGAAAGCCGGGAAAAAAACTCAATGTACGGATGGAACTAAGAAATTGCGCTGACAGATCAGATCGTTGTTGGTCACTTGAAAAAAGGAGATTCTAGAAAGTTTGCAAAGACATTATTTTACTTCATCAGAAGGGATGTCTATGTAACTGTCAAGTCCCCTGTAAAATTTTCATAACGGGACAAAAAAAATATATCAACGTATTAAAGCATAAATTATGAACCCTCGCAAAGTTCGAATTATAATGAGTTTTTCCATGAGGGAATCAGCAAAATGTGTTCGATTTAGTAAAAGTTCTAATCATACAGATTTTTCCATGAGTTTCTTAGGAAATTTTAAGGGGACCAAGTCAGTAAAAGTTCGAATTAGAGAGAGTTAACTGTATATATTAATTTTGGTGACGTTTTTTACGTTCTCAGGTCTCTGTCGGCCTCGGTGTGGACTATTCTGTAATGTAGACATGGCGTCCTTTAGAGGGTTAAATAAT